>NC_053164.1:68612758-68768979 GCF_016835505.1 Polypterus senegalus | reverse complement strand
GTTTCTTTGTAGGACTACTTGTGTTGTGAAGTATCGTGTTAAATAATCAGATGACACAGAAGTGGTCACAGGTCTCTTGCACAACATTATGAAGAGTGCTTACTTTTTGAATTTTTGTATTTTCAACACATCTAATACACCCAGGTCATCCAGTTCAGGGTCACCAGGTGGCTAACACAGTCCAAGCAGTACTGGGCACAAGGTAGGAAACAGTGCTGGACAGATTGCCAGTCACACACAGGTCCAGTTTGGAGTTGCCAGTACACTTAACCTGCATGTCATGGGTAATGTGGGAGAAGATTTGAAACACCTGAGGAAACC
Source organism: Polypterus senegalus (assembly GCF_016835505.1). Taxonomy (NCBI): domain Eukaryota; kingdom Metazoa; phylum Chordata; class Cladistia; order Polypteriformes; family Polypteridae; genus Polypterus; species Polypterus senegalus. The sequence continues at coordinate 68,768,658 of NC_053164.1, read as the reverse complement.
ACAGTGGGAGGACATGCAGACTCTACATGGACAGCAACATGACAAGGAGTTCAAACCTGTGATGGTCTAAGGTGGCAGTGCTACCCACTGCACCACCACAGCACCTTATTGCAGTTGTTGTTGCCCCAAGCTATTAGTATATTAATGGTAGTGACCCAATCAGGGTAATGTGCATGTTTTGTTTGCCTTACTTTTGTTAAGATAGTGCAAATATCCTAAAGTAATTGTTACATTTTATCTCTTATCCTATTATGTCTTAATTAGTCAGTAGTTCCATAAATCTTTTTCCTATGTGTAACTTGTAAATAATCTGCTAATGGGCTATTACAGGTTTTCTTATTACTAATGACACAATGGTCTCAAGACACTTTTTCAGCTGTATTCTCACGTGGCACTCGGTGTCACTGCTCTACTGCCAAGCTGTTCATCGCTGATAAAGGACCACTGGAATCATTGGATAGAAGTGTCCTTCCAAGGTGGGAACCAGTGGGTGGTATTTGATTGCTGGATAAGCTTACCTATTCCTACTCATAGCAGGCTAATTTAGAGATGCCTGTAAGACAAACTTTCAAGTGTTCAGGGTGTGGAGGGAGACACGAGTACTTCAAATCAACCCCATGTGGACAGTGACCTGCTTGCTGACCCAGGACTGAGAGAGTGCAGCACTAGATTACAGATGAATGAGATTATTGCGGCAATCCTGAAAGCTAATTTTAAAGATCTGTTAATGATTTACTAGCAAATTCAACTCAGCTTTATGAAGAAAGTAAAAAAGACATTGTTAAAGCAATAGGGCTGCTGCAGGTTTTGTGCTGTTTTTATAAACTGTATCAACATATTGATGTATATATTTTAGTTCAGTGACTCAAATCTAGTCATGTAAGTATGTCAACTAACAATCATATTAAAATTTTCCCTCCCCATCCAGCAGGAAAAATCAGTGGTTGTGGAGAGTGTTGTACAAGGCACTATAGTTAAAGTGTGTAGAGCTGAAGGGCTTGCAGCAGCAACACCTCTTTTTTAACTTCAATGAGGCATTCTGTCCCCTTCTTACACTGCCCAGCCAAACTTCTATAATACTGTAAAATATCCAGGAGGGGATTGGTGGCCAGGACTCTGACTCTGTCTGACTTTCTCTGTTATGTCTGACCATGGACCCCCAGAGGTTTGGTTTCTTCCAGGATGCTGCTGGCTGAAGTTTTTGTTTTCCTCTCCACTGTCGTCAGCTCGTCTTATCTCAATGATAATATTCATCGAGTTATATTTTCATATTGGTAAGTGAGCAGACCCCTGGATATGAACAGAATGATAGACATTCCCGGCTCTGTAGGAGTTGGCCAGCTACATTGCTGGTGATAATCTTGGGAAAGACCCTGTGCTCTGACCTCTAAAGGTCATGCAAAAATAGAATTAATATAACATATTAAATCAAAATCAGATCAAAGGTCAAGACCAAGAAAGTAAACCCCTACAGAAAATCTGGACTGGAGTCTTGAAATCAGGTTTGTGGTAAATACTGGCATCTTTCTGGTAGCTCCTGTAATCAAGGAGGTTGCAAGTTGAGACTTTTTTTGTACCACTGGAGAGCGTAGAATTGTCCCTGTGCAATGATTCTTCCACTTATAATCTTTCAAGCACAGGTTGTTTAGCACCAATTCATTTTTGCAATTTATATGTGATAGTAGAAGGGCAATGGGAGTGACAGGTAGGGTTACAACTGGCATTCATAGTCCCAAATCTGCATGTAGTTGGCATCTGGCTTAGCTCTTCCCTTAACTAGTTGGAGCAGAGAAGTTCGGCAGCCCTCTTTAATAACAGGGTGGGGACAGGAAGAGGTGTCTTAAAAATGTCTGCCCCACCCATTAACTAACTAGCAGGCTGCAGCTGACAGTTAAGCCATTCATACAGTAGAAAACAAAAACAGAGACAAGGAAAACTTAATATGGAAATTAATGGACAGAGACGATACAGCAACATCTTATGGAAGATTATCCCTTAAGTAACCAGCCTGGTACAGAATCAACACTGCTGCTCTTAGTGAAACACATCTTGATGATGAGGGATTGATTTACATCTTACCCTTATTGAACTTTCAGATCAGCAATGCTTCTAGCTCTTCCATCTAAAACAGTCTTCATGTTGTTCATGTAGCCAAGAAATAGCTGGGAGTCACTCTGAAAAGCAATTTCTGCTTTCCAGTTTTCCTCCAATTTTGATTTTTGGTTTTTTTTAGGTTTTTGTTTTTCCTAACCTCAGCACATGTTCTCCTGTGTGAGGACTATGTGCCTGTTCACCTTTCAACTTTTTTTATTAGATTTAATGAAAAAATAGCCATGTTGGGGTGGTGTGTTTGAGAGCCAACTGTGTTTTTGTTATTATGTAGCCAAAAGAGCAGATGTTTGATAACAGAAAAAAAAAATTATAAACCCCAGGAAGTTACTGCATTTTTTTCAAAGGGTAAATCTGAATACTGTACATGGACTGGCAATTTGATGTTTGTACCACACTTCTTCATCAATTTCCTGACTTTCCTCCATTCATAAATGAACACTTGATGAAGTGTTACTTCCAATTCATTTCTTCTGGGCATGTTACCATCATTAGTACATATCATATAGCAAAGCTCAACTTTGCTGGACACCCACGTGACTTACATGGACAGCATCTACAGTATATACCATGCCAACTTCTCTATGAAGTTCATGCACAGGGCATCTGAAAAAACAGGACATCCAAGTCATCCATGGACTTAATCAAAGAGAGACTGAAATATTGTGGAATCTCTGAAAAAGAGTTTTGGGCCTGTACTGAAAACAGAATCACATGGTAGACTACACCACAGAAAGCCTAAATTTCCTTTGAAAACAGCTGGAGTTAGCAAATCACCAGTGCCAGGGAATGCAGGAAGGCCATCTTTTCAGTGCCCTATTGCCCGCAAGTGTTTACCTCAAGAATTTATCTTGACAGTCATACCAGAGCCAACCAACAAAGACTGCATACTTTATAACCTCTTCAAACTCAAAGGTCTACCAACAATATTCTAATGATCTGTTGATTTACATCAGCTTTTAATTATTTTGTTTCACTGTGTGATAAATCTGCATTTTTATATGTTTTCATTACATATTTTTTGTGTCGTGTGTAATTTCATTTTATACCAAAAGAAGTTGGATTAAATTGAATTAAATTTTACTTGAAAATGAGTGTTAATGAATCAGGATTTAAAAATGTCAACCACCTCTTATACTTCTAAGCAGCCCTGATTTGCATTCATAGGTAAGAGGAACAGTAGGAAAAAAGAGAACTAAACACACGTAATAGCCTGAAATCTAAAAAATCACCAGGAACAGATAACTTTTATCCTCAAGTGCTTAAGGAAGTTAACAACTGTGTTATGAGGCCTGTTTTGCCCTTACAATACATATATAAACCCTTTCCACATATTTTTCGAAAATCTCTGCAAAATCCAGGAATTCCTATACACCGAAGGCTTGCAAAAATCCTGTTGTATAAAAAAGGTGATCAGGCTGATCCAACTAACTATAGGCCAGTAAACTTAATGTGCATCACATGTAAAATAACAAAATACTAAAGAAAGGATCGAGGAGAACATGTCTAGAACAGGCGTATTAGCATAAACTCAGCCTGGGTTCAGATGAGGAAGGTCATGTTTCACTATTATTCTGGAATTGCGTGAGGAAGCAACAAAAGCTTATGATGAGACGTGCATATTATATGATTTATGTTGGTTTTCAAAAGGGTGAACACATGAAAGGTTAGTGATCAAAGTAAAAGAAGTGGGATTTCAAGGCACAGTATGTTGGTGGTTTCAAAATTAATTGAAACCCAAGAAGAAAAGATTTTGGGTGAGGAGAATTGTGTGAGAATTATGTGGTGTAAAAGTGGTGTGCCTAAGTGGGTAATGCTGGGGCTGCTGTTCTTTTTAAATAATACATAATTGATCTGGACCAGAACATAATCAATAAACTGGTTAAATTTGCAGATGATACAAAACTAGGTGGTAGGCTAGTTAATGTAGAATCAGCTGAATTGTTACAGAGGAACTTGGACTGCATACAGGCTTGGGAAGATTTGCCACCATTCATATTTATCCACTTCACTTACCTCTCTAGCAGACAAACAAGGTTGGTTCTGCACAGTCCTGTTTGACCCACTTTCTCTGATTTGGATTCAAAGTAGAACAGCACCCATTATCTTGAATGAAATCCATCTTATTTATCAGGATGAGATAACTGAATGGGTCATCATTCATCCAGAACCAGAATCCAAAGTCTCTGAAGCTCCTCATCCCAAGCCACACTTTCTTCCATAAGTTGGTTTCATTGAGGCACTTAGGCAAATGCCAGTCTTCCTCTGAGTTTCAGGTGGTGGCCAGGCCATTATAATTGGAATTGCAGTGCTCAAGTGTTGAGAGCCAAGGCTTAGCGATGTTCACAACATGGAACAAACGTCCACTTTAATCCAAGAGAAAAGACAGAATGACACTGTCTACAGCTGATGGACACTGGCTTAGCTGCTTTAACCGTAAACTTCAGCAGTGCAAAGTAAGTAAAATTTCAAACTGCTGCCATATATTGAAATATAAGAAGGTACAGAAGATATGTGAACTTAAATAGTCAAACAGTGATCACATAATGCATAAGGGGTTATAAATAACATATTTGGCATTTGGTATAGCAGTGATGAGCCTCACTTCTGCCAGTCAGCCTCCACACATTAGTCTGTACTCAGCTATAACTCACCTGAGTAGCTGATGAAGAACATAGAATGAGTACAGCGAAAGTCATTTCAAGAGCCATTAGGGCCGCTTTTTACATTTTTGTAGAATTTGTTCCCCTTAGTTCCAATTTTGGTAGCTGAATATTTCACCACTGCTTCAAATTCCATTAGTTGTATTTCTCTTTATATATTTTAATCCAATCCAGATTTGTTGTTAAGGTACTGTATATTTGTTCTTGAAAGCATAGTCATAATTTCCTGATTTTCTTCCTTTCCTGCAATAGTTACCAAGTTGGTGAATGTACTCCAGCAGTACTTTTGTGCCTTCATTTAATTCATTGCTCTTTTTACAAAATGATAGTTTACCTCCAGATATCCATGCACAGGCAGCACAATGAATTTTACACCTGCAAAACAAAATGTGAAAAATGAGTATGAAAAGGAATCCATCAGCTGGGTGACAGAAGCGATCTGCGATCGATCTGCAATCCTAAGAGTTTAGGATGACCAAGAGACTTCAAGAAATCTTACCTTAAACCGAGCACAGCGTAAGACAAAAAGAGTGCAGTTCAGAGAAAGGCAGGAAATGACACTGACTGACCTAAAGGAGCTGTGGACCTAAAGAGAATCTAACTCACTATGTGGGCAAACTGGACACACAGGCCCTTGTAGTGCTCCTCTGAATCCATCAGGTCTTCTTGAACTTTTGTTGCTCACAAAATCTGACCTTAGAACAGAAGAGAAGCATCTGCTTGATATTTCAGAGAACCCATTTTGGTCTCCAGGCTCTGTCTAGCCAACACACCATTCTTCTTGGACAGCTCACTGTTTGGTGGTTAACAGCTGACACCTCGGCATTGTCCTTTACCAGAGTGTCCAGAACATCCATCCATCCATTATCCAACCTGCCATAACAGGGTCACGGGGGTCTGCTGGAGCCAATCCCAGCCAAAACAGGGTGTACGGCAGAAAACAAATCCTGGGCAGGGCACCAGCCCACACACACAAGAATTTAGGATTGCCATTGCACCTAACCTGCATATCTTTGGACTGTGGGAGGAAACCCACACAGACACAGGGAGAACATGCAAACTCCACACAGGGACGACCCAGGAAACGAACCTGCGTCTCCTAACTGCGAGGCAGCAGCGCTACCATTGTGCCACCATGCCGCCCATCCAGAACACACAGGCTGAGGTTAAATAAGATGAATACAAAGTCAATCTCTTATATTTGGCCCAAGGTAATCCAGTTATCGTCCACTAAATAAACGTGCCAAATATCTATCTATCTATCTATCTATCTATCTATCTATCTATCTATCTATCTATCTATCTATCTATCTATCTATCTATCTACTGTATCTAAGAGCAACCTTGTGCTCACAAATGGACAATAAGTGGCCAAAACAGAACTCAGTTCATGATGTGTTTTCAGATAAAGCAGACTGCTTCCCTCATGAGAGTAACCAGGCCATGACTTTCTATGTACCACATTCTCAGGTTAGTATGAGGCAGACAATGGTGGCAGGTGATCTGGAGTGGTGAGATGAACAGCTCTGCAAGTCAGTATGGTGGTTTTAAGATAATCTGATAGTCGCCAGCACAGTTTAAGGTTGAAGTCTGTGCCAGTCCACAAAACAAAGAAAGTCAATAAACTGTAAGACAGTCATAATAAGTGTTTTGTTAAGTTATAAGTTACTTATTATTCATTCATTTAGTTAACACATATTTTATAGTTCTAATATAATGCTTAGTATTGCTGTCATTATTTATGAAATTATTATTATTATTACTATTATAATTATTATTATTATTTAATTATTTATGAAATTATGTGAAATTTCCCCTTGGGATTAAAAAAGTATTTATCTATCTATCTATCTATCTATCTATCATTTGACAATGATTTTTATTGATATAGCGGGTTGGATAATGGATGGATGGATGGATTTTTAAAAATGTGTTTTACTGTTTATTGTCCTTGTATATTCTTATTCAATGCATAGTCTTGCATTTGGCAGCTACACATTTTACTGCATATTGTACTGTGTGTATAACTGAATGTTACAAATATGAACTTAATTTGAGTTGAGGGCAAATGACTGCAGACAATCGGCATGCATTTGAATAAGCATGTGATGCCTTCACTTCAGATGTGGGCTCCTCAAAGTATCTGAGTGTTCACTCTCAGTCCACAAAGCTGAACATAACACCACCCCATCCTGAACGTGGCTTGACCGCGTCACCATGTGCTGCACAATTTGACTACAGGACGTCAGACAGCTTCAATGCCAGGAAACTTTTGAAATCAAATTCAAATCTACCTTTTTTAAATATAACATAACATTCCTAACACGACATAATTCAGTTCAGGGTGTTTGGGGGCCTGTGCCTATCTAAGCAGCACTGGGGGTAAGGCAGGGCACAACCCTGGAAAAAGCATCAGTTCATCACAGAGTCCTGACTCATTCGCACACACACAATCACACTGGGCCTGTTTAAAGACGCCAATTCAACTTTCAAAATATTTCTCAGTTGTCTTAACCATCAGGATTGGTAAAATGTACTTGTCAAGAATCATTAATGTGCTGTCTAACATGTTTGCCCATCTACCCATCCACTTCCTGAATTATTTTGTTTCCATTTAAAGCTGGTCTTCCAACTTACAGGAAAACTTAGTGGTTGGTGGCAGAATCGGCACTCCAGCCATTATAAAAATACCCTCACACTGTTCCAGTGTGGTGCTGAGGTGTCACCCATTGCACTTGGGTCCTAATTGAGGTTGTTTGTAATGTGGTGGGTGCAGAAATGTGCTATCAACACATGCCATGCCCCCACCCCACCCCAACCCCTTTTTTACAGGGTTGCTGGAAGCTGGAAACTGGTCCGATAAAATTCAGAGAAAGGCAGAAACCAGCCATGGAAAAGATGTCAGACTTTATGTGTTCATATAGTTGTGTAAAATTCCTACAATTGAATAAAAGGTGTTTGTACTTCCAGCACTCACATCTGCACCATTTTTCTTTACCTGCTTACCTCTTTCATTATGAACCAAGACTGAACCAGCCCTAGACGGAGTGCCTGTACAGCAAGGGCACACTCATGCGAACACACTGCAAATTTATAATCTCCAGTTAACTTGACAAACACAAATGTGGAGGACTTGCTAAGTTCATATTGACATTGACCAGGCTAGCACTGAAACTCATGATCTGGGAGTGTGTGGCAGCTGTGCCACTGTGCCACTCTACCTGTCGGTCTATTATTTAGCATACAGCATGGCTTTCGTAGTCAGCTCTTCCCAGTGCAAATCACAGGCAAATAAACACGCTCGGATGAAGACAGCCTTCTGTGAGGAATGAAGCAGACAAAGTGAACAAAGCATGGAAACCATCAAAGATTAAGGGTGATAATTTCAGCCTTCATTTTCAATTTTCCTGTTGAGGATGAAGATGCCTGCTAGTTAAGATGAGGCTCTTGCCGAGTTTCTAATGCAGGTTCAAGATGACCTGGTCACTTATGCTAAAATGATTTTGCTTACCTAAAGCCCTTATGCTGCATCAGGTTCTCAAGACCCGAGGTCAGCTGGCTGTGTGGACATCTCAGTTGCAGCCTGTCCTTATTATCAGTGGACTTTGGCACTCTGCACAAGGTAGAAGGTTTTGTGATAAATAAATAAATTAGTACTATGTTTTTCTGGCATTAATCTTTTAACTTAAAAGTATTTCTCTTCTTTTAGTTAAGATGAATGTTTGCATTATGAAGAGGACAACAAGTAACCATAATAAGAAATGAAAGAACATGAACTGCCTGGCTGCAGTTGAAAATTAAAAGCCTTGCCTGTTAGTGGACCTGTGCCTGTGTTTGTTGTGTTGGGTATTTAGGGAACTGGAGCGCCCCCTTGTGGCCACCATTAACAAAAGTAGATATTCTTTATTTAACTTGACTCCTCTGTCTGTTTGTTTATCTGGCTCAAATCTTGCAACTGTTTTTAAAACCACTTTCGGCGAAGTAAATTTCTTTAAATGTTGCATGCGTGTTTAGTATCGGTGACAATACAATAATCCGTCAAAACCGATGCAATTACGTTACAAAGTTCGCCGTAATCAATGCGATTCCAATTAACGCATAAACAACAACGACTGAGAGAGAATACAGTGATATATAGGAGAGACGCATCGGATTGCCCGCACTTGCCTCATCCTCTGTGGGTAAACACGAGCGCCGACTTCACTTGCGTATTCTTGCGGAGAAGTAGCCTTGATGGTCACGGTGAGGAAGTATTGCCGTTAACTTGCCGTTCTGTCCTCAATATTTTTTTTTTCGCAGGGAACCGAGCGCTAATCCCATAAGAGCCTGAACAGAAAAATAGAAATAATTGTTTTAAGTATTCAAAAAATTCTGCAAAGACGATACAGTATGTAATATTTTTAAAGAAGCTTCCCGCTCATGAAAAAATAATTACAGAAAAATCATTTGCAAAATACTCAAACGTTACAAAGTAAAAAATAAAGTATATAAAACATTTTTTAAGAAAAACGATTTTATTTACTTTAGTTATAAATTCACTAAAAAGCAAAAAAAAAATCTTTAACCACAATTTTCGTCAATCGATTAACAGAATAGCTACTTTCATCATAAAATATATATAAGAAAAACAACATTGAAATTCCCCAACATGCTCAACATGCTAAAACTGTTTGAATCAATTAATTAATGTGCGCTCCATGATTTTATTTAGGCACATATAACCACGAAAATTGCGGTTAGCCTGTTGCGGTTATGCACCAAAAATCTGGAATACTTTACCAATAGAGACTAATACTGTACTGTGAAACATTTTTTTTAAAAAACCTATTAAAAACCCACTTTTTAATCTGGCTTTTTTGGAGCTATATTTTAGTTTTACTCTTAATAGAATATACAGGCATAAAATTACCATTTTCTTCAGAGATCTACAATCTTTACTAATTTCTGCTTTTCTTTCCAGCTCCTCTGTGGTGCCGTTTTATGCCATCATCACTACCATCTGACCGAAGCACCGTGCCGCCGTGATGAAAGTGTGAAGTCGGGTGCCTCAGCTGTCTATGAGGCCGATGGCATCGTATCCACTCAGAAAAAGCCTGAATCAATGCAGACTGATTTAAGAACATTTATAGTAGGTAGGATGCTCAGTGGAGAGTGGGTGGTGTTTTGGCCTTGAGAATCCTGCAGATTGTTTTTTCTGTCCTCCCAGCCCTCTGGTCTTATAACTGGACTTAACATCATTATGTTGTATACTTCTACTAATTATATATCTAAGTTTTTTAAGATCATATGTATTTTTTTTTTACTTATTCATTAATATTCTTACCTAACGCTGTTTTATTTTATTTTAACATTCTCTTTGACATATTCTTTTAATGAAAGTGTGCTATAGAAATAATTATTGGTGTAGAGAAAACACAGGTACTACATTTTCACTACCCTTTACACCTGTAAAATCATAAGCATGCAACTGCTTTAATAACCAAGGGACTTTACACATAAAGATCTGGAATATTTGATCATAACTTTTTCCAAATAGTATCAAGATTAAACACACTGTGTTGCCAGTTTCTATAATAATACAATAAAGTGCCAAACTCAAAATGTAGAAATGAATTTCAATTAAAAGAAGGCCTTTGCTTGATGTTCAAACCACTGTTGCCCTCCATAGACTGAGCTGAGTAGTCAGGGTGAGTGAGATTTGACCCCAGAGTCCCTAGTTCTGCAGCTACCCATGATGCTCCATCCTCCTACCTCATTCAGAAGCAGCAAACACCAGAGCTGTAAGTAATAAGTAACTGCTTGCTTTTTATTTTTTTTTGGAGGTGACTATCAATTGATCTTTCATGTTGTAGTTATCAGGTGTTCTGATGTTTATCCTTCTAACCCAAAAGGTGTAGTAAGGATTGATGCACCAATGGATCACCCTGTGATCGACTGACCTCCTGGGCGATGCTGCCAGAATAAGCCACCTATAATACTATAAACCTACTGCCAATTCTTTATAGAATTTCTGTAATGCCCAAGAGTATGTATTCTTATTATGACTGTCATACAGTTTATTGACTTTCTTTGTTTTGTGGACTGGCACAGACTTCAACCTTAAACTGTGCTGGCGTCTATCAGATTATCTTAAAACCACCATACTGACTTGCAGAGCTGTTCATCTCACCACTCCAGATCACCTGCCACCATTGTCTGCCTCATACTAACCTGAGAATTTGGTACATAGAAAGTCATGGCCTGGTTACTCTCATGAGGGAAGCAGTCTGCTTTATCTGAAAACACATCGTGAACTGAGTTCTGTTTTGGCCACTTATTGTCCATTTTTGAGCACAAGGTTGCTCTAAGATACAGTAGATAGATAGATAGATAGATAGATAGATAGATAGATAGATAGATAGATAGATAGATAGATAGATAGATATTTGGCACGTTTATTTAGTGGACGATAACTGGATTACCTTGGGCCAAATATAAGAGATTGACTTTGTATTCATCTTATTTAACCTCAGCCTGTGTGTTCTGGATGGGCGGCATGGTGGCACAATGGTAGCGCTGCTGCCTCGCAGTTAGGAGACGCAGGTTCGTTTCCTGGGTCGTCCCTGTGTGGAGTTTGCATGTTCTCCCTGTGTCTGTGTGGGTTTCCTCCCACAGTCCAAAGATATGCAGGTTAGGTGCAATGGCAATCCTAAATTGTTGTGTGTGTGGGCTGGTGCCCTGCCCAGAATTTGTTTTCTGCCTTGCACCCTGTTTTGGCTGGGATTGGCTCCAGCAGACCCCCGTGACCCTGTTATGGCAGGTTGGATAATGGATGGATGGATGTTCTGGACACTCTGGTAAAGGACAATGCCGAGGTGTCAGCTGTTAACCACCAAACAGTGAGCTGTCCAAGAAGAATGGTGTGTTGGCTAGACAGAGCCTGGAGACCAAAATGGGTTCTCTGAAATATCAAGCAGATGCTTCTCTTCTGTTCTAAGGTCAGATTTTACTTCTACAAGAATATTTTGCGTACTTGGTATACTGCATTAAACCCCGAGAGAAAATTGTCTTTTCATCTAACCTTTGGGGTTTAAAGGCCAATGATTGTCCAGCACCCCTGGAGCATTTTCAAGTGAAGGGCCTTGCTCAAGGGCCCACCAGAGTAAGATCCCTTCTGATTGCAATAGGATTTGAACCAGTAACCTTCCAGATCCCACTGCAGATCCTTAACCTCAGAGCCACCACTCCACCTTAACACTGCCTGCATTTCTGGACATGAAGAACATGAAGTCTGAATGGCCATCAGTGGTACTCAAAAATTGTCAGGAGTTTAGCAAGCGATCATATTAACAAGGGTAGACTGAAGAGGAAACCCACACAAGCATGGAGAGAACATGTAAAATCCACATAGACTGGGCTCAAGATTGGAACTGAGGGGCAGCAGCACTAAGCACTGTGCCATCATGCTCCTCAAGTTCTGGTCATGAAGACATAAGTGCTAGAGCAGAGCAAAGACCAGTCAAAATGTTAATGTGACATTAGAGCTGCTGTGAGCCCTGTGTGCATAATAATGAGGCTCATAATGTCATTTTGTGCTTTAGGATGCAACATTTATATTATATAAAGTGCCGATTCATATATCACATTACATGTCTGTTTCAAGTCTTTTAATTATATCTATTTATCTTTTTTCTATTGGCTTGAGCAGGTAGGGGAGCATCAGATGCAAAGCACTAGCCAGTCCTGCATGGGGCAGACTGACTTTACATATCCATCCATTTTTGATCACCCCTAATCCAGTTTAGAGAAGTAGGCAAATGTCAACATGGAAGCAAATGGCACAAGGTAGACACTTTGACCCAAGGTGACATGCAAATTCAGGATGTGTCACGGGCATTGTTTACCACTGGGACTGTTGAGACACTGCAGTGATTTAAAGTGTTGACGCCTTGGCTGCTCGGCCATTCAGGACTAAGTGTGGTGATGCTAATAAAAGCTGGCTTTTCAGGGTCAAACAAACAGCTTTGTGAAGTTCACTTATGTAACACCTCATCTCTGGTTGCCATGGCAGGCTGAATGCCATTAATGGAAGTGAACAGGAGATAAAACCACTGCAGGTGTATCAGGCTCAGTGTACATTTATTTGATGTAACATGGCATTTTGCCACTTCTTTCCATTGTGTTTTTTTTTTAAGTTACCTCTCAAATATTAACTGAAAATGTATTGCATAAATGTCATTATTGAATACACTTCAGTTGTTCAGACAGAAGCTAGGTTGTTTGTTTTGTTCTGCTTGATGGAAATTAATTTTGAATAATTTAATACACATTTGAGGTAAAAGGTAGGCCAGAGTTAATAGAAATGACAGCTGGCATCTGCTTTCTTTTTGGGAAATAACATGCAAATACTGATCACCCTTAAAAATGTTCTTGTCATGCATTTCTACATATGCACATGCTTATATTATCCTGTTCATTTACTAAGGATGGGGTTATTTAATTTCAGGGTCACAAGGTCTGGCAGCACCACTCCACTATAACATGATAATTCAGGATGATGGGGGCCAAACCCTTCAGGGTGCCAGTCCCTGATGCACTTGCAAAATCAGGACACTTCCAGCTGCCGATCACCTTTGTGACAGACCAAACATCCTTAAACCCTTGCAGTTGGCCTAGCAGGCGCTTATGATAGTAGATGACCCTCAGATCTACAGTATGTGCTTCACAGAACTTGCTCCCATCCTGGACAAAGCTGAAACTACAATTAGCGTCATGTGCATTTGTCACTATCCAGCCTCTCCTGTTGGACAATAAGCTCAAGACCACGCAGGTAGATGGCCCTTATAATGCTCTGGCTCTTGGACTACCTAAACAACAGGAGAAAGTTTTTGAGGCTTCACTGGACTGTGTGTCTGAGATGGTTATTAGCAACACATGGGGATCCCTGGGAAATGCCTGGTCTCCTTTTCTGTTCATCCTCTAAATATCTGATTTAACTTCAGTTTACATTATCTAAGATAAGTTCTCGGTAACTCATTGAATCTAGGCTGCATCTGTAATGGGGGTGAGTAGTTGTATAGAGTGGTGGGGAAGAAATTGTCAAGAGGTGCATTGAGAATTACCTGGAATTGAAAGTTAAAAAGACAAAGTAGTTGGTTTTGGACATCCAGTGTACCAGGGAGCAACTGAAATCAGCAGTCATAATGGGGGCGAAGGCCGAGGTGGAGTAGACCTGGGATACTTCTGCACAGTGGACTGGACTGGATGGACTACAAAAATCTGCAGTACATAAAGGCCTGGAGCAGACACAGAAGAGACTGGCATCCTGCAGTGTGTACAAAGAACTGCTGGGAAGTTCTTCTAGGCCATAGTGGCTAATGTAGACTTGTAGGGGTAACACCATCTTAGAAAACATCTAAACTTAACTGTAAAAGGTCAGATGTGTCATCAGACTGGCTGTGGACTCAATGGAGGTAATGGAAGAAAAGAGAATGATGTTAAAATCAGAAGCTATAATAATAATAATAATAATAATAATAATTTCTTACATTTGTATAGCACTTTTCTCACATGCAGGGAGGACCTGAGACATGAACCAATGATCTCCTTACTGCAAGGCAGTGGCAAAGGAAACACATCCTCCCCAGGACAACCATCATGGTTTGCTAAGAGATGCTACTGGGCCTCTTTTTTTGCTCAGTGCTACATCAGATGATACATCCTTCATCCCAGCCAGTTATAACAGACACACTGATGAGAATACCTGGTGTACTAGGTGGATATTTCTGGGTCTTGTGCTTATATAATGGGTTGCATTTTCTTTTTAATTGTTTTGAAATACATCCATCCATCCATCCATCCATCCATTTTCCAACCCGCAAAATCCGAACACAGGGTCACGGGGGTCTGCTGGAGCCAATCCCAGCTAACACAGGGCACAAGGCAGGAACCAATCCCAGGCAGGGTGCCAACCCACCGCAGGACACACACAAACACACCCACATACCAAGCACACACTAGGGCCAATTTAGCATTGCCAATCCACCTAACCTGCATGTCTTTGGACGGTGGGAGGAAATTGGAGTGCCGGAGGAAACCCACACAGACACAGGGAGAACATGCAAACTCCACGCAGGGAGGACCCGGGAAGCGAACCTGGGTCTCCTAACTGCGAGGCAGCAATAAGTTTCAAAGGCTTTTATTGACAATTACATTAGGTTTATGCGCAGTTTTGGACCTTCTTTTTTAAGACTTCTGCAATTCACTCTGGCAGGCTGTCAATCAACTTCTGGGCCGAATCCTGACTGATGGCAGCCCATTCTTGCATAATTAATGCTTGGAGTGTCAGAATTTGTGGGTTTTTGTTTGTCCACCCGCCTCTTGAGGATTGACCACAAATTCTCAATGTGATTAAGGTCTTGGTAGTTTCCTGGCCTTGGATCCAAAATTTTGATGTTTTGTTCCCCGAGCCACTTAGTTATCACTTTTGCCTTATGGCACGATGCTCCACCATGCTGGAAAAAGCATTGTTCATCATCAAACTGTTCTTGGAACAGTTCTTCTTTGTGAAAATTAATATTTGCGTCATTCTCAAAACTCAGAGTACCAGGTGGTCATCATGCAGGACAAAGTCAAGGTGCACCACAGGATCCTGTCAATCTTCAAACGGGTCTTGCAGCAAGATGTACTTAAGAATGAATTAGCGGTAACTTAGTGCCCTTAACTTCCACTCCAAAAGCCAGATTGTTCAATTTCCTTTACAGTTAATGCCTTTGTCCCACTTGTCCAGTGTCCTGGGTTCAAATCTACACCTGCTTCCTGACTTGTAGCCAGTGATGTCAGGATGAACTCCAGTATTCCATTACTGCAGAATGTTTTTTTTTGTATTATGACTTTATGTTCCACTTGCTGTGCTACCCCTCTAAGATGGGTTGAAATCTAAATAATTAATGTAGACTCAGCGTTAACGTTAGTGCACCATGCATTACATATGTCTCTGTTATATGCCATCTGGTATGTGATTCATAAAAGCAGTATTAATATTTGTGACATGCCATCATTTAGAATGACAAACGCAATGCATTATATTACTTATAATGTTTGTGATGTGCCATCTTTTGGAATGACAGCAACATAGCAACCATACAAGGACATGGACAGACACATAGACACTTATCCTTTTATTAAGGTGGATGCTCCTTCTGCAGCCAGTGAATTTTCCTACAGCGTCACATGAAATGCTACACATCTTCCACAAAGTCAATACTGGATGCTACAGAGGAAGTCTCCTCCATGGTCTCAGCTGCTCACTCGAAGTGTTGTCTTAAATGTAGCGTGCAGCATCTCATTCTGCATACATTGTGTAGTCAACACCACCATACAGTGCTTTACAAAGCATTCAAGAACAAAAAAAAAAAAGATGAAAATGGACAGGAGGCAGCAGTTTCATCTTTGGCAGACCCTACTTCACACCATTATCATACGAGGTGTGGCAGAAAAGTAATGAGACTGATTTTTTATTTACCAAAGTTACCAATGTTATCCCCTTCAAAGTAGTTCCCTTGGGCAGCTACACACCGATGGAGACGTTGTTCCCACTGTTGGTAGCAGCGCTGGAAGTCTTCAACTGGTATGGTCTTCAGCATGTCCGTTACACTCTTTGGATGTTTTCTAAAGTCCCAAAATGACGTCCTTTGAGGACATTTTTCAGTTTAGGAAAAAGTCACACGGACTGAGGTCAGGTGAATAAGGGGGCTGGGGAACCACAGGAATGCCTTTTGAGATCAAAAATTCTGTTATGGAGAGGGCAGTTTTTCGGCACTATTTTGGCACAGACCTTTCGCATGTGCAAATGTTCAGTCAAAATTTGATGAACGGTAAATCTGTTCAAATTTAATTGTTCACTCAACATTCAATGTTAAACGACGGTCTGATCTCACAAGAGTGTTCACACGTTCGATGTTTTCATTGGTTTTCGAAGTTGAAGTCCTCCCTGAACGGTGTTCATCTTCAACGTGTTTTCTGCCTTCCAAAAATGATTTGTGCCAGCGAAAAACTTGAGCTCGGGATAAAGAATGTTCCCCATAGGCCTGTTTTAACTTTTCAAACGTCACACTTGCCGTTTAATGGCACAACGTTGCTCCAAATTCCGCTGTTCCATTTTGCGTGACGCACAACCAAAAACACAACTTCGCTAATAGCAGTCACAAAAATCACGTAGTTAACGGAAGGAGTTGAAACTCGCACTGAGCTATGGGAGGGTACTGATACACGTGTTCTATCAAGGACAACAGCGCAGCGTTGCCAGATCGCTTCCAGTATTGCCAGTCTCAGTACTTTTCTCCCAGGCCTCATACTCTGATGGGTGATGGCTGCTACACTTGATTACTTTAAGTTAGTTCGTTAAATTTGGATGAAAAGAAAGTTGACATTGTGAGTGGTTGGTAATGGGATCTGTACCATGACTAGTGTGCATAAAAACATTGTGTTACTTCATTCAAGGATGGCAGTTAAACTGATGCTGTGGTGTATCGGGACAGCTTAATGCTATAAGCGCCCAATATACTGCAAAGCTCACCAACCTGAAATCAATTTCAGTACATTGTAGCATCGTGAAAATCGGAGTCATCATCAGCTGAACACCATCAGAAAGTCAGCAGCAGTGGACGTGTGACTTCTCAGACCCGTTAAGCAAGTCCAACTGGTAGCACATGGGCTGCTATGGGCTTGTAGGTGTCCAAGTGGCCTGTCATTTTCGTGCCTTTTTTACATTGTGCACTATTTCAAAACAGAGATTTGTGACTAAATAGCTTTTCCAAGATGAGGGCACTAGCTGCAGTATGTTTTAAACTGGAAGCTGAATCAGCATATAATCCATTTTTAACAATACCCCATCATGCTTTACAGCATTAACATAAAAAAGTTATACTTTCACACATTGTAGTATCCGAAATATAAAGGGTAGAATCTAAAAGCAAAATTTCTGACAACCACTTGTTTTAGATTTATTGGACATCAGACATGAAAATTTAAGTGTTGGCAGGTGGGTGTTGAATCACAGGATACTTACAGGAAGCTGCAGCTCATCGTAATATCAGGAAAACAGTCTCAGTATCATAAGAAGAGAGTCTCAGTATCCAAAGAGAGTCTCAGTATCCAACATCTTGACTCAATAACATCTTCTGGCTGGGAGCAGGGCTTGTGTTATGGTGAAAGCACTGAGGATGAAGTGTCGTCTGCCACACAGCTTTCAAACAAGGCTTATAGACCCAAAATCCCTGTGAGTAAATGTCATGTCAAGCTAGATTTGTAAATCTGAGCACATCTTTCCAGTTTTGAAGTCACTAAATTGGTTACCTGTGTCATTTAGATTTGACCTTAAATTACTGCTTATGGTGTACAAAGCCTTAAATAATCTCACATCCTCCTATATCTCAGAATGTCTCTCACCTTACACTCCAAATCGTAGCCTTAGATCTTCAAATGAGTGTCTTCTTACAATTCCAAAAGCTAAACTTAAAAGAAGTGGTGAGGCGGCCTTCTGCTGTTATGCACCTAAAATCTGAAATAGCTTACTGATAGAAATCCATCCATCCATTTCCTAACCCGCTGAATCCGAATACATGGTCACGGGGGTCTGCTGGAGCCAATCCCAGCCAACACAGGGCACAAGGCAGGAACCAATCCTGGGCAGGGTGCCAACCCACCGCAGGACACACACAAACACACCAAGCCCACACTAGGGCCAATTTAGAATCGCCAATCCACCTAACCTGCATGTCTTTGGATTGTGGGAGGAAACTGAGCGCCGGAGGAAACCCACGCAGACACGGGAGAACATGCAAACTCCCGCAGGGAGGACCCAGGAAGCGAACCCGGTCTCCTAACTGCAAGGCAACTGATAGAAATTCACCAGGCTAATACAGTGGAGCACTTTAAAAAAACTGCTAAAAGCACATTATTTTAACATGACTTTCTCATAGCTTCATTTTAGTGTAACCCTGATATTCTGTATATGCATTTAATTATCCTTATCATTCATGGTGGCTCCAAAAACCGTACTAACCCTACTTTCTCTGCTGTTCTTTTTTTGGTTTCCTGTGGTGGTGATCTACGCCACCACTGCCCGATCAAAGCACCGTGATGTCCCAACATGGATGGATTCAAGGCCAGAGGTTCACATGACCGTCATCATCAAGTTCTTCCATGTGAACTCTGAAAACTGATTGAGATCATGTATGTGAGGTAGAACAGTGTTTCCCAATCTTGGTCCTGTGGCCCCCTGTAGCTGCAACCAGCTTCTGTTTTTAATTGGACTCCTGGGCGAATTAAGTGATGTGTTATTTCCCGTTCTGTGTTTTGAGAACAATATAGAAATAAGAAAAATAAGTTTGGTAATTTTTATATTAAAATGTACCAATCAGTTATATGGGGATAATGTATTTTTTTTTCTTTTTAACAATACTTTCATCTTGATTTTCATTCTGCTTTTCCAGGTTTACTAATTATTTCATTAATCCATTATTTACTCATTTGTGGGTCTGACACTAAAGTACTTGCAGCCTTTGATTATTCAGTGTTGTTTGCCAGCGTGTCTGCTCTGCTCATTTTTAATTGTCATTAATACGATACAACGAAATGGAAAAACTGCACAGAGAAAGGGCAAAATATAATGAAATCAACAAAAGAGAGTTAAGCATTTAAATCTATAGCAAAAGCAGAAATATTTTTAAATGTCTTATAAATGTAAAAATCATGCTGCTGTGCTTTTCTGAATGTAGAATAAAAGAAAAATACCAGCTAATTAAATGAGATCAGTGTTATCAGGTGTTGTCATTAGGAATCTGGTTGGAACAAAAACCTGCAGTCACAGGGGGGCCACAGACCGAGGTTGAATGCCTAGAGAAAGCTGGGTGGTCTCGTGGCCATGGAACCCCTGCAGATTTTGTCCAAATGAGAATCAGCCTGGTGGACTTAGCACTTTGATAATTGTATCCTCCACTCCAATCTTTGTCTGATAAGCAAACTGCAATGGGTCCAGGTGGACTCTATTGTTCTCATGTATATTAAGATTTTAAAATCTTGGATCGTTTTGAAAATTTGACATATTTTAAAAGTTTACATGGAGGGCATGTTCTAATTTGAAAAATAAACCTTCAAGCATTACTACCTGCTTCTATCAGTTTGACATTCCACTCTGACAAAGTGATGATTACTAACCTGAGAGTGAGGTGTAGGGTGGAAATGAAGCCTGCCCCAGAAAACCTGGGCACAAGCCAGGAACCAATCCTGAAAAGGGAGCTAGTGCAGTCTAACATGCCTGCATTGGGGTCACAGAAGGAATGACCCAAGAAAATGCACACCATGAGACCCTGCACACTCCATAAAATGAATATCGAACCAGAGTTCAAACCCAGTCTCCTGCAGCTGGCTGCAATAGATACTCCTTTGTTGTGAGATATTATAAAGTGTTCTTTTCTAACACTTTAGTGTACTCACAGACAGGCCACGGTGAAGCAGACTGTGGTCATCACGCAGGTGTGCAATGTGAGCCTTTCCATCTTTAAACGGTCTTACTTGTGCCAGCAGCACTTGACTTGGTGAGTTCCACATCAACAGTCAAATCGTTTAAAGTTTATGGGTTAGGCATATAATAATACTTTTATTAACACGGTCAATACTAAAAATATACTACTAAATAAAGGGGAGACCAAGCGACAGTGTAACCTCCACTGTGAGATGACCAGATAATTAAAATCTTTTTATATAAAAGGATATACAATAGTTGATCAGTTATTTACATAAAAGGCATTAACAGCACAGTTATTTCAGTAAAAGGGAGAAAAAAATAAAACACAATTAAGCCATAAAATGTATGGTCAGAATTACAATATTTTGGGTATGAAGGATATCAGTCACCAGATTAATGAAGTTCTGATTCATGTCATCTGTACACTGAAGAATGGTGTGAAGGGATCCTCCTCCACTCAATGATGGCATTTTATTTTAAATTCACCCTTAGCTTCATAGACTATTTGAAGGATTGCCAATTTTGTAATTTATACGTATTACTAAACCAATTCCACCGTGAATGCCATGGTTGCTGCCTCAAGATACAGGAATTCAAAAGACTAAGCTCATTAAACCTCCTTTGTGATTTCACAGGCCCAGTAGTGATGCTCTGATGAAATCAGACGATTTTCTGCAGAAAAGACAATTTCAGGAATCAGCAAATTGGCCAACAACAAAAAAATTTTTTTTTCAGGATCTGCTTATCTAAGCTCAACAGCAATTAATTTGTAGTGCTACTTTACGCAAAGACGTACAGTAGCGAAGTGGGCTGTTTTTATTTTTTTTTTTCCCCCCGATGATAAACAGAGCAGCAAAGCAGACTTTACCAGATAGAATATTAACATTTATATTAAAGAAAGTGGTGTGATAAACAGAGAAAAAAAGTATTCTGAGGAGTCATCCTGTGCAATTAGACAAACAACAAGAAAAGCTACTTTGATGCATTCAGCGTTTTTACTTTCCCATATACGAAATATAGGAAAGTATTGTAACGGTCCAAAAATTCGACCTTGGGATTTTGATAAATCTCGACATTTTACACCTCCTGGAGTTTGATTTACTTTCTCGTAGGGAAAGTATTGCAATTGTGCAAAAATTCAGTTTCAAGATTTTGATGAATCTCAACGTTTTAGACCACCCTGGGTCTGAAAATACCATTTTTGGAATTATATCTGTCTGTGTGTGTGTGTCTGTATAAACACAATAACTTGAGTACAATAATTTTGGTTCACTTAGGTCAACCACATTTTGCATACAAGTATTAGGTACAAAATGTAGATTTCTATCAACTTTTGGGCTATTTCTGCTAACTGGAGTGGTACTTTTTTTAATCATGCAGCTGCAGAGTCCAATTTATTCAACTTTACTTTTATAATAATTGTTCAATATATTATTAATCTGATTTAATGCTGGTGGTTCTTTAATGTACACAATATTAAAAAAATCAAAAATATATATATAAATCATCGCCTTGCGGTTTACTCCTCAAATATCCGTCCCCATGTCGGAGTATACAAGAAACTCTAGGGGAGACCAATTCTGATTTATTTATCCATTTTGTCTTTTAATTAAAACATTGCTTGTTGTAGTTTAGACAGTGAGAAAGCTTTTGTTTAGTACAGCAGCTCATATTTTCAACTAGAAAAGAACAGATGAAAAAAGAATGTGAAACTGCAGCTTGGTAAACAATAAGCTTGTTAGCTTAGCAAAATATGTCTATTTTACTTGTAAACGTATTTAACATGTTAGACTTGTATCATCTTGATAAACATTTTATAACATTTGATAGATCTGGAGCTTTTTGAAAGGCTTGTCATGTTTATTATTTGTGAGTATTATACAGTGTAAGTGTTGGTAATAAACAAGAACTACATAATTAAAAAGTGGTAATCCATATTTATACTTAAAGTCTGTCTATCTCAGGGGTCTCCAACTCCAGTCCTGGAGCATTGCTGTCGTTGCAGGTTTTTATTCTAACCATTTTCATAATTAGAAACCAGTTTTTGCAGCTAATTAACTTTTGCCTTAATTTTAAATTGACTTGCTAATTACGCCGCAGACCCCTTGATCATTTTGTTTTCTTTAATTAGCAGCCTAATAATAATGACAACATATAAAATAAGCCAACACATGACCAGCTACCTGTGTCCACCATACAATATCTAAAAATAAAGAAATGTGAAGGTCCTGATAATTTTCATCTACTCAGGACCAGAAAACATTTTGACAGTATTCTTACAAAAAATAAAAAATAAAATCAGCAGTTTTGGAAATATCTGCTGTGGCAGAATGAGAGCAGAAACTAGCCATTGAATTCAATGTGTTTGACTCTTCAAGGGCTGAATTTTTCTTTTGGGAGCCAGCAGGAAAGTGCAGCAGAGCAGCTGCCAGCTACCCGAGAGGTCATCATGCAGGAGCTGGCCACTGGAGCAAAAGGCGGATCTGGCAAGACAGCAAAGCAAAATACTCGGATTATTGCAGAATCGTACTCTGTCTTACCAGACTCCAATTTTAATGCAAGTGATCTGGAGATTAAAAACAAAAGTGATGTACCAGCACCAGCAGATTGATCCCCAACTGATTGGAGTGCTGAATGCATCCATGTAGCAGCCAGCAGCTGCGTGAAGACACTCCTGGATGATGTTACAAGTCGACACTCGCCTCGAAAGAGTTAATTAATTAACAAAAAGAACCGGCTTCTAATGAAGAAACTGGTCGGAGTGAAATCGGGTGGAGTCTTGGGCTCCGAATCAGCTGTTCATTTGTTGGCTCACTTCATATCTCATTTGTGTTTGGGGGACATTTAAGGAGAGAAAAAAAAAAAAAATGAAGCGGAGGCCTGAATCTTAAAAAACAAGTCAATTAAAATTAAGGGAAAAAAGTTAATCAGCAGCAAAAATGGTTCACTAATTAAGAAATAGAGCAGAATGAAAACCGGCAGCCAGTGCAGTGCTCCAGGACCAGAGTTGGAGACCCCTGGTCTTGTTGGCACATAGGAGGGAGAAGGAAAAATAATAAAAAAATTATATATACTCAGCAAAAAAAGAAACGTCCCTTTTTCAGGACTGTGTATTTCAACAATAATGTTTTACAAATCCAAATAACTTTACAGATCTTCATTGTAAAGGGTTTAAACAATGTTTTTCCATGCATGTTCAATTAACCATAATCAATTAATTAACATGCACCTGTGGAATGGTCGTTAAGACCTTAACAGCTTACAGAAAGTAGGCATTTAAGGTCACAGTTCTAAAAACGCAGGACACTAAAGAGACTTGTCTACCTACTGTGAAAAACACCCAAAGAAAGATGCCCAGGGTCCCTGCTCATCTGCGTGAACGTGCATTAGGCATGCTGCAGGGAGGCATGAGGACTGCTGATGTGGCTAGGGCAATAAATTGCCATATCCGCACTGTGAGACGCCTAAGACAGCACTACAGGGAGACAGGAAAGACAGCTGATCATCCTCGCAGTGGAAGAGCCCGGATCTCAATCCCATTGAGCACGTCTGGGACCTGTTGGATCGCAGGGTGAGGGCTAGGCCATTCCCCAGAAATGTTCAGGAACTTGCAGGTGCCTTGGTGGAAGAGTGGGGTAACATCTCACAGCAAGAACTGACAAATCTGGTCCAGTCCATGAGGAGGAGATGCACTGCAGTACTTCAAGCAGCTGGTGGCCACACCAGATACTGACTGGTACTTTTGATTTTGAGCCTCCCTTCATTCAGGGACACATTGTGAAACATTTTAGTTTATGTCTTATGGTGTTGACTCTTTTAGTGTTCATACAAATATTTACACATTAAGTTTACTGAAAGTAAAAACAGTTGAAAGTCAGAGGACGTTTCTTTTTGCTGAGTATGTATGTATGTATGTATATATATATATATATATATATATATATATATATATATATATATATATATATATATATATATATATATATATATATATAAATTTAGTAGATGCACATTTCAACAAAAAAAAAGCTGTAGTGCAATTAATGATTAAAAGTTATTAAAACCAATAAGTGCATGTGTATTTACATTTAAGCAGTGTTTAACTGCCAACAATCGATTCATGTGTGAGAATATATATATATTTTTTTGATAGACAAAAGGTGAAAACTACTTTTTTGAAATTAAGCTGTTTTGGATAAGTACATTACAGAAGGAATTAAAGAGTATTAAGTACGAGAAATATTTTATTTTCTTTACTTGCATATATGCTACATATAAATAGTCTGTACATATTTTATTAAAGTATGTATTTTAAGGGAGTTTGTTTATTTTTGTATTTTTAAGGTCACTGGATAATAAGCCTCCAAAATGTAATTTTGTTTATAAAAATGAGCAGGTAAAAACTGGTATATAGTATTTTATTAGTATTGTTATAATTAAACACCACCATTAAAAAGATAAATAAATCATTGCTCAGTCCAGTAACACAATATCTATGGATTGGTCCTAAAAACCTAATTAGAGCACCCTGGCTGGAAGTGTTTTGACTGCCTTGTGTCTTCCACAGGCTGAAGGCTATGCTGCTCTGGCTTTGATCAGAATTGTAAAGAAAAAAATGAAATAAAGTAACAGTAAAAGTTAAGACAAGCCATCAAGTTGTTGAAAAGTGAGTTTATTTCAGCTACTTGGAGGTAGAACTGTACAGGATGTCATCAGCACACTGTCAGACAAGATGTCATTGTGTGATCACAATATCACACTCACATGCATGCACACACACACCCACACATCCGCACACAGAGAAATTGCACAACAGACCCCAAACTTGGTTACAAGTGTTAGAACTTTCCAATAGTTGCCCATTCTCAGAAAGAAAATGGCACTCAAATGCATAAATTGGCATAGGTGTCTAGGAAGAAAATACATATAAAGTAAAATATTCTTTAATATTGTAACAAACTAATCATAGAATTAAGATTTCACTACTTGATCTCAAGTATATGTGTAATGCTGCTCTGCAATCTTAAAATATTTTAAACACATTTAATCAATTAGCTATCCTTTTATTGAAAAGAAAATCATAATGTGGGAAGAGCAGGCCCTCATTCCTAAACAGCCCTTAAATAAACACTTTAGTAACTAATTTTGAAGTGACACTAAACTGGAGTATATAATTCACTTGGCTAGTACAAGGGTCTTAAAAAAAATTAAATTAACTGAAGCAACAATCAGTGTTTTCATCTGTGAGAAGTTGGCACTCTGGATAGTTAAACACCTCGGTCTGTCATTTTGGATGAGCTGATTTGAGGTAATAAGTACTGGAGAAGAAATCTCGTTACGGAGGCTACAGACATGGTAGTACTGCGCTTCCTCTGTCCCAAACACTACTGTATTTACAAAACTACATCTCATACACACAAGGGCTCTCGCACAATGACTCAGGCTACAGAGAGACGAAAAGAGCAGATCCATCTCATTGCTAATTTTCCATTGAACGAAATGAGCTCCTCTACTTTTTTTTTTTTTAAACAATTGTCAATTAACAACAGACAATGCGAGTACAGTAGTTAACAATTAAATGCACCCCTGCTTTTTAAAGAGGGCTGAAAATTGAAAGCCAAGATGGAACAGCAGGTCATTTATGCACAAGATACATATCTTCTCTTCACATGTGGCAGTCTGAAAAGGTAAACACTTAAAAGGAACAATTTGAGTGCTCTCCCTCTCTCTCTCTCTCTCTTTCGTTCTCTCTTTCTTTTTTTCTATTGAAAACAAGGAAAAGAAACAAACAAAAAAAAAAAAAAAATCAAAAATACACATTCTGCCCCAAACCCCAAATATAAAATGCACTCCAAGCCAACTGGAGGTAAGGGGCAGCTAGTTGGAGTTGTCAGAGTGATCACTCCCTGGTGATGTCAGAGAAGTGGGCGTGGCCGCATCCTGCCAGCCTCCATTGGCCTGCAAAGAAAGTCGAGACAAACACCACATTAAATCTATCCAGTAATATCCAAAACGTTAAATTTATGCAGTTAAACTTGTTAACATTCAATTACATTAAGAAACTTTTTTTTTTGTATTGGTAAGAATAACAGATGCTTAATGTGTGTGAAGAAAAATTCCCCCTTAACCTAAATGTACCTTCCCCACCCATTAAGGGCAGTAAAGTAACTTGTAACAGTAGGCATAAGACAGGAGTGAGGGCTGAACTGAATACCAGTCATAGACTACACTTGTACACACACTCCAAAACTCCGTTATTCAGGGGTTATGTGGAATTGCTTATTCAGCTGATGTGCACTTGTCTGCCATGTGGGAAAAGATTAGAGTACCTAAAGAAAGCCTAGGGGAACATGGGGAAGTATACAGATTTCTCAGTAACCTCATCAGTCAAAGTAGTGAGAGGCCTGAATGAAGGTCAGGTCAGGTTGGGGTGCATACACTGGTACAGTGCGTGGCCACTCCCACCACATGCCAAAATGCTTCAGAATCACATTTGGCAACTCTCCAGGTAGACGTGCAGTCCAGTCCCACCCTCCAGAAATGACCATCTATGTGGTGTTACACAGGGATGTCCTTGGCCTGGTCCATTCGCTCAGGTCCTCAGCAATGAGGTTCCTCTGAGTCGGATAACCCTCAGGAGAATGGTGCCATAACGGACGCTGCCCCACAGTGCAGTTAACGTGACTCATTCATGACTCAAAGCCAAACTAGTGGTACGGAACAGACACAGTACGGAAAGAGTCCAGTCTTCATCTCAGGTTACTGGATAGAATCTATGCGATGCAACCATATAGAAAAACAGGAAGCACTAGGACTCTAAGACTTGGACCTTCATCCTCTTGCAAAAATATTGAGAATACCATACAACCCTTTCAAGTGGGCTCATGACATTTGCTCTTCCAATCCATCTACTTTCGTCATGGGAGGAGTCACCAGAGATATGAATGTCATTGCTGAGTCAGTTAGCTAGAAAAAGGGCTCTCACAAATAAAAACTGAAAGCACATTAAAAAGCTGACCATGTCCGACACTGCAGTTCTTACTTCTAATCTAACATGATGACCTTCAGTATTTTTAAATTTTAAATATACAGTGCATCCAGAAAGTATTCAGAGCGCATCACTTTTTCCACATTTTGTTATGTTACAGCCTTATTCCAAAATGGATTAAATTCATTTTTTTCCTCAGAATTCTACACACAACACCCCATAATGACAACGTGAAAAAAGTTTACTTGAGATTTTTGCAAATTTATTAAAAATAAAAAAATTGAGAAAGCACATGTACATAAGTATTCACAGCCTTTGCCATGAAGCTCAAAATTGAGCTCAGGTGCATCCTGTTTCCCCTGATCATCCTTGAGATGTTTCTGCAGCTTAATTGGAGTCAACCTGTGGTAAATTCAGTTGATTGGACATGATTTGGAAAGGCACACACCTGTCTATATAAGGTCTCACAGTTGACAGTTCATGTCAGAGCACAAACCAAGCATGAAGTCAAAGGAATTGTCTGTAAACCTCCGAGACAGGATTGTCTCGAGGCACAAATCTGGGGAAGGATACAGAAAAATTTCTGCTGCTTTGAAGGTCCCAATGAGCACAGTGGCCTCCATCATCCGTAAGTGGAAGAAGTCTGAAACCACCAGGACTCTTACTAGAACTGGCCGGCCATCTAAACTGAGCGATCGGGGGAGAAGAGCCTTAATCAGGGAGGTGACCAAGAACCCGATGGTCACTCTGTCAGAGCTCCAGTGGTCCTCTGTGGAGAGAGGAGAACCTTCCAGAATGATAACCATCTCTGCAGCAATCCACCAATCAGGCCTGTATGGTCGAGTGGCCAGAAGGAAGTCACTCTTTAGTAAAAGGCACATGGCAGCCAGCCTGGAGTTTGCCAAAAGGCACTTGAAGGACTCTCAGACCATGAGAAACAAAATTCTCTGGTCTGATGAGACAAAGATCAGTGTGAATGCCAGGCGTCATGTTTGGAGGAAACCAGGCACCGCTTATCACCAGGCCAATACCATCCCTACAGTGAAGCATGGTGGTGGCAGCATCATGCTGTGGGGATGTTTTTCAGCGGCAGGAACTGGGAGACTAGTCAGGATAAAGGGAAAGATGATTGCAGCAATGTACAGAGACATCCAGGATGAAAACCTGCTCCAGAGCGCTCTTGACCTCAGACTGGGGCGACGGTTCATCTTTCAGCAGGACAACGACCCTAAGCACACAGCCAAGATATCAAAGGACTGGCTTCAGGACAACTCTGTGAATGTCCTTGAGTGGCCCAGCCAGAGCCCAGACTTGAATCCGATTGAACATCTCTGGAGAGATCTTAAAATGGCTGTGCACCGACACTTCCCATCCAACCTGATGGAGCTAGAGAGGTGCTGCAAAGAGGAATGGGAGAAAATGGCCAAGGATAGGTGTGTCAAGCTTGTGGCATCATATTCAAAAAGACTTGAGGCTGTAATTGCTGCCAAAGGTGCATCAACAAAGTATTGAGCAAAGGCTGTGAATACTTATGTACATGTGATTTCTCAGTATTTTTTTATTTTTAATAAATTTGCAAAAACCTTAAGTAAACATTTTTCACATTGTCATTATGGGGTGTTGTGTGTAGAATTCGGAGGAAAAAAATTAATTTAATCCATTTTGGAATAAGGCTGTAACATAAAATGTGGAAAAAGTGATGCGCTGTGAATACTTTCTGTATGCACTGTATATTTGAGCACTTAATATGATCATCTGAAGAAGTGTGACATTTCCTTTTTAAGATGAGGGGCAAGGGATTACAGGATGACTTCCTACTACATGAAACATTTTGTTCATATATTAAATATATCGTGTTAGAATAGATCATAAATGACTTTATAAAATATTTAACAGAATTTCTGATAAAGGGTTCAATAAATATAAGATACCCTGTAATTTTGTTTATAGTTTTCTTCTAACAGGGTACAATAAATGACTTGGTTTCACAACTGCTTCTAAAGAATTTTTCCGAATGCTAGAGTTTGCTAATTATCCTTCCTATAGTTTCTACAGTAATGCTGAACAAGATTATCTCATCGTTAATCTGATTAGGTAAAATATAACAATGACGCCAGAAATTATTACTTTAAGATAAATACAAAAACATTGAATTACAAAATTTGCAAAAATTAATCTGAAAAAAATTCACATATAAAAGGATGTATGCCAACTACTTTGGCACTTCATAAAAAAAAAAAACACAAGTGCTTTTCCACTGCCAAGCACGGAGTTCTCCAAATCATAATTGGAAATTGCATAAACATACTTGATTATAAATAAGCAAATCCACAATGTCTCTTACAAGTTAAAGTTAATTACTTTTAAACATAATACCACATACATAAATACTGTTTAATTAGTTTTTGATTAAACAAGATTTATGTATTTAGAAGCATTGTATAATATCTATATGTACAGTATATCTCAAGTAACCTGAAGATGTTATGACAATGGAAACCTAAGATGAAACATTTACTTGGTAAATTACTTTTTTTTTTTTTAAATAGTATATGATTAAAAGAAATTGACACTCTCTTATTCTGATGTTAGAAGTCTCAAACATCATTTCTCACATATTCTTCTTACCCTGACCTCTCGGGGGCTGTAAAGTCGACTTGCGCCCAGTCTGTCTGCGTAGCCACCAGGAGCAACAGCCTGACCAAGAGACTCTGCCTGCAGAAAATAATAAAAACATCACAGAGGAATGAGCATTTACCAAAAAAAATTACACTAAAATAATCCTCTGATTTTAGATTTGTCAAAACCTGTACACTAAAATAAGAAAAAGATTAGCATGGAAGGCTCTTATATAATCAGAGTGCTTCAAATGACAGAGTTTGTGAAACTGGCCATCACCCTATGACATACACACATCACTCTTTAAGCAAGTGATCAACAAAAGGCAAAAAGAAACCGTGAACTGTAACCACTCATTTTTCTGAAAAACATTTTGCCAAAAAATTGTTCTGTCAGGCTGTAAGAATGTTTTCAATATTATATCAGCAAACACTTTGTAAAATTACTGTTATTACACTAGATTAGTATATACTATACATTAATGACACATAGTCAAGAGGAAGGGGGAACGCCAATCAAAAGGAAGCACACACACCAACCAAAAAAAAAATGAACAAAAACTCATAAATACCACCTGGATATAGTGTGAACAACTGCATTTTATACAAAAGGATTTAAATCTGTCATGGATAATGCACCAAAATAATGCCAGACAAGTAAAACAAGCAACTCTAACAACAAAGTAGTTACAATATTATTGCCCTTATTGGAAACGGGACTGAAATAAAAAAATGCGTAAATATTACAAGAAACAGATTTCTAGAACAGAAAGAAATGTAAGTATTCCTTTATTTTACTACCTCCATGCTGTTTGTATAGAAAAATGTACTCTTAAAATTGGTAATTTCTATGTATTAGAAAAGTATTATAAGCACATGAGAAAAGTAGACACTATATTTTACTAAGCATTAAGATGGAAGAGTCAGGATTAAAGACTTATGCCTACATATTGTTATTATTCTGTATGAGCTAGTAGTAGAAACCACCACTACTACTTCATTAACCCAAAGTTTAGACATGCCGGAGAAAGATGGGCCCCTCACTTAGAAAGAGAATGTTAACTCTTTGGCTGTAAATAACAGTAGCAAGCACTGAACTAGTAGGGAATGAGGCGTTGTCAAACAGAATTGATGGACACAGAGGGGTTTTTACACCCTCTCTATTAAAAAATACTGGTAGAATTAGAGGCAAGATTAGAGCAGAGTAATAATAGGAGTCAGACGAGGAAGAATAATGGCTTGTATGATAAGATTTGTAATAAATGTAAGAGATGCCTATGGCTTAGGGCTCAAGTCATCTGAATTGAGTCTGTATGTACACTGTACAATAATGCCTGATTGTGCTGTCTGTCTCGAGTCTCTGAGTGTCTTCATTGGGGCTAAGGGTGCCTGTGTCAACCTGCTTCCATATTTGTAGTGAAGGCTGAGAAAAAATGTTATTGGAATGTTTTCACGGAGAAGTGGAGATGAAAGTTTTCTCATAGAATGGGAGTCTATGGTCACCAAGGACGACAGACAATACCAAAAATATCCATGAAATAAATCTCAAGTTACAGTTATCCTAAAGTTCTCACATAATCGGGTCATCCAGTTATATCCTCAGAACGGAAAAAAACACATACATGGTAGTTCTGCTGCTTCACAGTAAAGAGAATATGGATTTGTGTCCCGGAACCTCCCTGAGTGGAGTTTACAAAAAGAACTTAAGTAGTGAGAAAAGTGCTATATAAATGTAAAGATTTTTGATAAAAAGTTTAAAAAAAAAAACCAAAAAAAAAACACCTCTGTAAAAATTGAGAGTAGTGCACGAACAGGAAACATTTTCAAATGGGATTGAGTTTTTGAATTGAAGATAAGTTTCTTGACTAATGAATTATATGAACATCAACATAAAAGCTAAATCCAATTTGAATGCATTTCCTGCTTGTGAACAACACCTACAACAGGGAGATTTCATGAAAAAAGAAATTGCAGGGAAGAGTGCACTGATAGCGCTGCCCTGAACATCACATCAGCCTATGGTCGACTGCAGGTGAGTAAACAAATTCCTGTGCATATACAAACTATCCTCTGTTAAGCACATCATAAAAACATCTGATTATTTAAAGTGTGTGATCCGCCAGCTTTCGAAAGGTTAATCTTCGGCCCATTTTGCTGTGATCTATCACACACCTTATGCATTTTGCAGCCCTACCACTACCGTCTATGGAAAACGTATTCAATCAACAAATAAGGTGGTTCATAATGTATATATACATGCCATAATACTTCAAAAGTAGTACATGTTTTTCTGACATTTCTTCTCTAAGCACACACAGAAATGACTAACATTCATAAGAAAATGAATGATCTCTTAAATCACTTAGGGATGGCATTTTAAATAACTTTTTCAGCTCCTCATTCCACTAAAAACCCAGCATTTCAAACAAGCAATCAAACAAACAGTAAATGCCCTTTCTTTAATCTGTTCCACTTACAGTGCTACCCATTCAGCTGAATCTATCAGTCTCTCTTTGAAAACTATCAATTACCCAAAATCCTTTATTGCTGGACCACAATATCATTGGGAGGAAAAACGTTTTTTTCCTCTCTCTTGCTTGCTCCAGTCTGTCCTCCTTCCTATTACTTTCTTTAGACATGCTTATAGAAGGTTAACAGAACTGATTTTATTTTATCACAGTGGATGAGAAGATTCTGTCAAAAGGGGAAAAAATATCCAGGGCTCTGATAATTAAATCTATACAGATGATGTGCATTCTGACAACAATAACTTTAGTCTAATTAACACAAACTGGCTCATATTTTAGTTAAACTGTCTGACCTCTGAAATAAATTTCCACCCCTAAACCATGGAGAATAAGTAGCTTGTAGCAAAACAAAACAAAACAAAAAAAAAGACATACTTGAAAATAAAAACTTACTTGTGATGCGGAGTACGAGTCCCCATTTAATCCTTGCATCCCCATGAACATATCACTAGAGCCCGAAACGTTGAAAGAGCCACCTGAACCTGCAAAATAGAAAACAGAAAAGCAATTAGAGATGAATTGGTGCATGAAGGCTCATAAACATTAAAAATATTCTCTCTACTATAAAGACTATGTACAAAAATGAACAAGTGAAACATTTTATGTCCTATCAATTATCGACGTCATGGTCCCTTAAAAGCCAAGTTTTGATTAACTACCCAAATGTAAAAGCTACAGCATAGTTAAACATGGCGCATAATAAAAATGCAAACCATGGCTTATGGCGTTAGACTCCATAAATCATCAGTATGCAATAGATCTATTTAATATTTAGTCTATATGGCTCATAACAAAGAGATCAGGGTTCAAGGTCCAGGTGCTCCCTGCATGGAGTGTGCAAGTTCTCCTAGTGTTCATACGAGTTTCCTCCTGGTGGTCTGGGCTTCTTCCCACAGTACAAAGACTTGCAGATTAGGTGAACTGGTGTTGCTAAACAGGTCTCAGTGGTACGTGTACATGTTCAGCCTGTGATGGACTGGCACACTATTCAGGTGCTGTTTCTGCCTTTCACCCAATGATTGCTGGGATAGGCTCCAGCTGCTGTGAGACCCTACTTTAGATAAGCAGTTAGGAAACTAGAAGGATGAAACAAACAGATGGATCATCAGTTTATTAATAACTAGCAAAATACCCGCACTTCGCAGCGGCGAAGTACTGCCTTAAAATTTTTATTAAGAAGAAAATTAAACCTTTTTAAACCGAGGGAAAATATACCAATAATTATTTGTTAAGGATCTCTTTGTATACCATGTTGTCAGTACGGCCCTCCGGCTGTAATATGACCAAGCTGTGCGCTGAGATTACTCTTGAGCATGCAACGTACAGTTGGCCATGTGAAAAGCAATCTTGTCTCACATCTCACAGCTTGGATTGCTGCTGTCATAATCGGTTTGAGTTTCATGGTTTGTTTCAACCACGACAGTATTTGCAGAACTTGTTGTGTTAAAGTGACATTCGGCATCTGTCAAGCGTTGTAAGCATACAACCGGTTTCATCGATAACTTCACATCCAGCTTTTGAGAGTTGAAACATTCATAAACATCAAAGTGTCCACTACTGAAAT
This sequence comes from Polypterus senegalus, assembly GCF_016835505.1. NCBI lineage: Eukaryota > Metazoa > Chordata > Cladistia > Polypteriformes > Polypteridae > Polypterus > Polypterus senegalus. The sequence goes on along the minus strand of NC_053164.1, from coordinate 68,734,680 downwards.
CGCCACCTGTGAATCTAAGATGTTTAAGAGACATAGGTGGTTATCTAAAGGTGTAAAATATTTGGCCATTTCAGTACACTTTAAAGCGACAACCGAACAATTCAGCGGCAGCCATCAACTCACATGCAGAACCATAGGTGAAGGGCTTAAGCATTTCACTCTTATAGTGCTCCTGTGTAGTCTAATTATCTCCTGTACCGTCATCAGTCCACACCTAGAACCTGTCCCAGTCATTCAATACATAAGACACAATGTTCCTCCGGATATCAAGAGTGAGCCTGATATGGCCGGGCAACATGTAACAAAGAGAATGGAAAAGGCAGGTGCCATCTCCGGGCATGGAAACCACTCGGTAAGTGACAGTTCTTTGATCGATGGTGATCACCTCGATAGACATGTTAATGGGGGTACGGTTGGAATGATAAAGGAAATGGGTACCTGAACAATGTAAAGTAAGTCTAAAATACCTACATAATAACTATAATCGTAATAAACGAACAATAACACAAAGGAGAAGCCGTGGATTAAATAAAAAGGCTGCAGTTATCAGCAGGGAGATGTGAATCCTGTGGCAAAGCAAGGAAGGGAATGTAGAGACCGGAGCGACAGATGGCCTTATTATAGGCAGGCAGCCAACAACGTGGGAGGCGTTGTAATAAGGGACCCAACGCCGCCTCACACGGTGACCGAGCTGCAGGCTATGGACGTATATATGTATGTAAGTAGGATTCAGTTAGCGTTGGGAACCCGCGTACCAGATTTCTTGAAGATGGGCCCATAAGTAAGAAAGACCGCTGGAAAGTTCAATATGGCGGCTGACAGTGGCATCATACCACCGAAATAAGTACGTACATCGGTTTCGTTAGCACAGGGAAGCCGCCTACCAAATTTTGTGAAGATGGGGCCATAAATAAGAAAGTTCAAAATGGCGGACGTTGTTTACCGTTATGACCGTTACGTGTAAAATTTCGAAATGAAACCTGCTTAACTTTTGTAAGTAAGCTGTAAGGAATAAGCCTGCCAAATTTCAGCCTTCTACCTACACGGGAAGTTGGAGAATTAGTGATGAGTGAGGGAGGGCTTTGCTTTTTATTAGTATAGACAATCAAATTCACCCAAAACACTAAGATTAGATTTAACTGTTACTCATGTTCTTACTAATAATTAATAATACTAAATCTGAAATTACATTATTTTGGACAAAAATCTTTAAATATTTATCAGACAGCATTGGTGTCACAATGACTTCTATCCCATTAATGGCTATATTTGGTGTATTTCCAGATGGGTTTAAAGTGGAAAAGGACAAATTGCTTGTAATCGCCTTCACCAAGCTACAACCATATAGACCTGTTTGGCCTAACTGTAAGAATCCCAAGCCACCTTTTATAACACAGGGGGTAACGGACAATCTGTATTATTTAAAACTGGAAAAACAATCAAATTCTTGCTCAGAGGATCGGTCCAAAATATTTTTAAAACATAACGAGACTTAATTAAAAAAAAATAATAATAATAAAAATAATGGAAGCAGCATTATTTAGGGGGAAAAGGATGTGGTCCTTATTTATTTATTCCCAATTCCCCCCCCCCCCCTATATGGCTCTCCTCTCTTCCTCCTCAGGTGGAGGTTACATTCTTGCTTTGTTAGGTTTTGAAGTTATTTGTGGTGCAAGATTTTACATGCATTATATTGTATATTAGGTTTCATCCTTCACATAAAATTATTTAAAAAAAATGTACTACACAAGTAATCATTGTAGCATATTTTTGACATAAACTGCATTTCTAAACAGGTCATCCATATATTGGATCAAGATATAGTATTTACCCCGAAAACAAAACATACTATTACATCTCTTGGAATGAGAAGAAATGACAACAGAAGATATTTATGACCTGCTCCTTCAGTTTTTCAAAAACTGAATATTAATAAATTTTAGGTTACGTTGTATTTAACACAACTTTAATACTGGTTATGGTTCATGTATTTTTATGCAAAGGATGCAGGCAACACTGAGCATATTTGAACTTGTTTTCAATACATAACTCTATTGGAACTATCCATAAAACTGGATACGATTTAAATAGATCTTTTCTACATTAATGTATGGGATAATGTAATATAATAACAGAAAAAATTAACAAAGAATCTGTCTATACTGTGGTGGGCTGGCGCCCCGCCCAGGGTTTGTTTCCTGCCTTGCGCCCTGTGTTGGCTGGGACTGGCTCCAGCAGACCCCCTGTGGCCCTGTAGTTAGGATATAGCAGGTTGGATAATGAATGGATGGATCTCTCTATATCGTCTCTTTACAAAGTTAAAAATGTCAAACATTTGTCATCTATGTCTCTTCATATAATCCACACCCATACATACAGTCATGTGAAAAGTTTACCCAACCCTGCTCAAAATTAAACGTGTTGGTATTTTCTAAGTGAAGGCATTTATTTCGAAATCAATTTTTTTTACACAAAAGATATGGCTCAAAATACTAAAAGTTAAAGAAAATATGACAAAACCACAAACTTACATAATACTGAAAAACAAGCAATCAATAGAAATGGTCATTATGTATTGATTAAATTGCTAAACTGCTTTATGTGTCTAACGATTGTAACAATAAGTCTGATGCAAAGGTCAGATGACCAGAGGGGCCAGGTAAATAAAAACTAAAGCTAGCAGGGAAAACGTAGCATTTTGTATCCAGCAAGAGGACAATACAAACACCACCTACAGGCAACAAAATTAAACCGGATACTTTCAGCACAAAAAAAAACAAACACACACACACAGTGGCATTGTATTAAAATATGCAGAACTTTAGCAGACTGGAAAAAAAAACCCCACATAATGTAGAATGTGAAACGGTTTGGCCATTCTTCCCCTTTGACACATTATGGTTAGAACTTCGATTAAGATCTAAACAGTTAATTCAGTTGGATAAAGACAATTCCACAACTTCATAAAATTTTCTGACTGTTTAATCCTCTCAGGGTGCTTACATTTAAAAGCAAAGGGCTCTTTAAGCAATTGCCTATGGACCTGAAAATAAAGATAATTTTGTCATACAAATCAGAGGAAGACAATAAAACAATATCTAAATGTTTCCTCCTTGCAATGTCCACTCTCCAAAATGTCATTAAGAATGGAAGTTTAGGGGATCAGTTGAGGACAAGGTAAGATCAGCAAGACCAAGAATATCACACAGAACTGCTTGTAGCCCATTCAGATATGCAAAGCTAAACCCCAAAACTACTTCAAAGAACATGCAGGAAGGCTTGGCCGCAAGCCACGGTCTCTTGTTGTTCACACAAACATGCACTGCATGGAAGAGTCATCAGAAGGACGTCTCACCTGCAATCTCATCATAAAGTCAATTTCTGAGGAAAGCAACTAAACATTTCGTCCCAGAAGTCTCTAAGTGCTGGGGTTATTTTATTTGGAAGATGTTCCAATTGCTTTTGAAGGTGACTGTGTTGCTGTACCAGTCTTGCAAAAGTTTATGCCATTAAATGTTACATGAAATTTTGGTCCAGCATCAAGGTTGTCAACTGAGCAAATCTATTAATAGCTTTAGCTTTTTTTGGAGACTTGCTGATATTTACTGCTGGAACTAACAACCCGTGATTAAAACATATCTAATAAACTACATCTCCTGCTCCCCAGGTTATTATCCCCAGCTACACACAGTTCACTAAGTAGTTGAAGCACATGCTCTCTGAAGCAAGTACAGAAAATTATATAATAGGCATCAAAACAAAAGCTTGACTGTGAGGGCAATTTTCTAATAAAGATTCTATTATAAAACCACTGTTTATTTCCTGCCTCTGTTTACTTTCAAAAATAAAAGTAATGAACAGTGTAAAATAAAAACAGTTTAGTCACTTGGACAATAGGATCTTAAACGACATCCTTGCTGAAAACAGTGGACTGAACCTTGAAAGAATTAACCACAGCGTCTTAAAGCACAACTTCCAGTGGTCAAATTATTACTGCAATCACAGAAAGTCCAGTATATATCATTTTCAACTATTTCTGTATACTTGTGGTATTGAACAGTGACATCTAGTGACAAAGGTCTGTCATATCTACAACATAAAGTAATGGCAAACAAAAGGTATTAAGGCAGAAAACAACTAATTAGTAAAGTTAAAAAAACACACCAACAGTAAAACAAAAATGCCTTAAAGGATTTTTGTCTGAGATAGAATTTACAATGGTACTCCAGCAGGGTGATACATTTACTTATTTTGCCCGATGCCTTTATATAAGGTGGTTTGAAACATTTGAGATCAATTGGAAAAAAATGTAACCAATTGTGATCACAAATAGGTGTAGTCCAAAGCCTTAACTACTATGTCACACAGTCTGTGATATGGACTTGCGAGACTCAACTTTCAAATATATAAATCTGTTGTTTGATTTTTTTTGTTAAATATCCACAGCATTTACTCCATGCAAAGGTGTGGTGATGCAGATTAATTAAGGCATGCTCCCTAAAATGGTAACATCAAAAAACTTTTCATGTCACCAGAGAAACACTACCCTCTCAGATGAGTTTGACACATGAAATAATTTCAACCAAATTTAGAATGAGCATTACTAACAGTAAAACTATTTATGTTTAACCAAAACAAAAACACCAAAATATTACAATTTCAAAACTGAAGAACTTTAAGCCTGGGATTAATGCTCTGGTCTACTGCCCCATTGATATATTTAAATTATGCAGTAGGGTATAAATCATATGTATTGTATGCATTACTGAACATTGTAAAATTAAGTCTTAGGAAGGCACCAAAGTATATTCTTGACTCAGTTTCAGGAATACATTAAATGGTTAAAAAAGGCAGTTACAATAGAAGCTCGTGTTAGTGACCTGCATGCAAAACTTTTGTGCACCATCTAGGTTTTCCTCATTTCTCCTTGCTGAAACCACAGTAACACTGAAAGGATTTAAAAGGACTGCACTGTACAAATAATAATAAAAAAAAAGGTTTTCATTAGATTCAGATCCCTTGTCTCAGGACTATTCTGGGAGATTTAACTATTTTGGTTTTTAACCTCCAATTTCCACTTCCAACATTATTGTTGGGGGCAGCATATATCTCACCCCCAGAGTCTTGTCTATACTTTCACCACTATTTTTTCCTTCTCTTATGGCAGGGGTGCTTGTCGGCAGAGATCGTATACAAGAATGATGCCTCTAGCACATTTCACAGTAAGGACGGAGTTCACTGGGCAATGTGCTTTATGCTGTTTTCACTGTAGAGAAAAGCCAAGCAAAATGACACCTTTTATTGGCCAACTAAAAAGATTACAATATGCAAGCTTTCGAGGCAACTCAGGCCCCTTCTTCAGGCTTCTTCAGACATCTTGCCTGAAGAAGGGGCCCGAGTTGCCTCGAAAGCTTGCATATTGTAATCTTTTTAGTTAGCCAATAAAAAGTGTCATTTTGCTTGGCTTTTCTCTACATTCATAATGGCTAACACGGTACAACAACCTAGTACTGCTGTTTTCACTAAAATTTACATTTTCCATTCAGAACAAAAAGGTTCTATTTTGAGTTCATTAGACCAAAACACCACCAGACTCTCTAGCTTTGCGTCCTGTGCTTAATATAAAACTAATTATAGTCTTTTCTAAATAATGTCTCTCTTGTCACCTATGAACACCACATAATAGTGGAGAGATGTGCACATTGTTGAGATATTTAAACAGATATTCCGAAATAAAGACCTTCTTGTCCTTCAGATTTGCTATTGGACTGTTGGTGGCATCTCAAACCTCTTCCACTCAGTCACCCATTTCACAGAGAAAATCTGATCCGAGTTAAGTACTCTGTATTGGCAAATTCTATAAAGTTCATAACTATGGACTTGACTGAATGGATACTGATAGCATTTGTAATTTCTTTGTATTTTTTGATATCCATCATCTTACCTGTATCTCACCACAAGATAATAGCAGAAGGATTATTTAGAACTCCTTGCTGCTCATTGGGGACTATTTTCAGATGCATAACCCAGCAGAGAATAGCAGACTTACAGAAACAGATCATTTAATTTTGAAATAATTATGTCCATTGCTCCCTGGATAGGTTCTATCCCCCCATGACCCTGTATTGGAATAAGTGGGTTCAGAAAATGAATGAATGATCCCAAATTAAACTGTTTTTTGGTTTGCAACTACTAGTACCAGTTTACAAATAGTAAGACAGAGGGCTGTGCATGCCTACAGTATTTGTCCCACTGTTTTTCCTTTTAGGATTACTTCCCGATTTTTTTCTGTCAAGTGAGGATGCTATGTACACTGTCAATTTACACAAGTAAAATGCTTTACTGTGTCTATTCAGGCTGTTAGGTAAGAATATGAAAATTCTAAAAGTGTTTGAGACACTTTATGAGCTCTGTTTAACAAATCAAAATTAAATTTAGTCAATGAAGTTGTAACAGATTAAGATGATTAAGCAAAATTATCAGTGTATAGAACAAAATGTGTGCCGTGATCTTGCTAATTAAAGCAATATTTTAACTTGAATGCACAGTAATAGCATATTATACCTGCAGATGTGGGGGTCCCAGGGGAATCGCCACCCTGTGTTGCTCCAATAGCAGTCTTCACTGCATAGATGTTAGCCTCCTCCTGAAACTTGCTGATGTTTTTCTTATAACGGATTCTCTTGTTGCCAAACCAATTTGACACCTAAAAGAAGTGTAAACAAAAAATGAAAAATTACTGGGAGGAACATTTCAAAACCTAAAATGACATCCTGGACCAAAAGATATGCTTGTTTAACAAGTACTCCTGTAATTCTCTGCAGCTTTTGATAAGGTGATGCTGTCGGGGGCCAGTCATCAATCTATATCAGACAGGAATTTTAGAAAATAGTGGACATAAGGGTGTCTTAAGCATAGAAAAAAAAAAACATTAGATTAAATGGATTTTTTTTCCTAATTACAGAATGGGATAATTTTGCCATTTTTACTTTATTTTACATGCATGATTTAGACTAAATGTAACTGACTTAATTTGTTAACTATGACGTACCTTCCTAAGATAAAGCACATTTAAAATACATTTCCTGAGAACTCTAAAATATTTACAAAATGCTTACAGCTGTACCTGGACACAATTTAGACAATCAATTGAATACCATATATACAAATTACAGAAATGAAGTTAAAATATTTAAACATATTGAGAGGTCTTTTGAAATACTAGTACACTTTATAGAAAGGCTTCCAAGTAGCAGAAAACACATCACAGTCTTTAACAAGAGCCTACATCAACAATTATGCAGTCAGGTCAAATTTAAAAAGTTTTTATATTCTTATGAGGGTAATTCAAGCAATTCTGGTCTTCACAGTCCAAGGCAAGCATCCCTCTTAGATAAAATCAAGGAAAGAACTACCTGGCTTATTCTCAGGATTTAACAGTATAAGTGACAATGAAAGACCAAGCTGAAACTTTTCATCTGAAGTATTTGAAGATTATGAGTTGACATAATAAGAATTACTTCAAAGTATGAAAGTTGTTGGCTAATGATGGATGCCAATTATTATACTGGCAGTGAAACCTCCTGTTCTCACTGTGGCAATAAATCCAGAACACATTACGAGTATAAATCATTCACACCCCCAAACAATCTACTCCTAATATTGTGCTTACATACATTCTCTAAGCCACCTACTGTGATTCAATCCAATGCATCAGGGAACTATAAAAGTCATTTTATTGGTTAGGTTGGTGGCGGGGACTTTGTGGGTGAACTTGCTGGGATCCACAATACTCGGTTCCCTTTATACTTTTAAAACACAGCTGAATAGGCAAGCCTGGCAGCTTATGGTTTGTTAATTATACATTTCTGTGTGTTAACCATCTTTCTTGTGAAACTACGCCAAAGAATGGGTTTGTAGGTGGTGTTGAATGATATGAAAAGAATTGCTTTCCCCATAAGATGCCCAGGACCACAGTGAATGGAAGAAAACTCTTTGGGAGCAACCAGACAACCTCAGTAAACCTGGGAAATAGCAGTTAACTGTGATGATTATTACATCCCTTCTGTGTTATTAGTTTGGTTTTCCCAAGTCAGTATTTGGGATGCAGTCTCAAGTACCCCATAAAATCTGCGTGATCTATATTATACTCCTCATTTCTCAGATTGAGCCACATTTCTGTTATTACTATAACAGAATTATGTGCAACTACATGCAACACCAGCTCATTTGTTTTATACTTATATTACTGATTTCACTTTAGCATACCAACATTTTCTAGAAATTTCAGTTACCTTGTGCATTTTTATTAAAACTACTGTCCATTCCTTTATGAAGTTATAAACCTTTCTGTACTAATTTAGCTGCTAATCCATTCCCTAGCTTAAACAGTCCTTAACTAACCTACTCATACACAATTTGTTTTTTTTCAGACGAGGTATGATATGGTTTAGAAATTTGACCTTTGAGGTAACATTGAATAAAGTATGATTCACAAACTGACAGACACTCTTGTCTTTTTCTTTTAACCTATTCTGCTTTGATCTCATTTTATAGTATGCTATGCAAAAACAGAACCTAAAGTCATATTAAACTTGATTCATTGTCAGTACCTGGGACACAGTGATACCACACTGCTTTGCAAGTTCCTCTTTGGCTTCCTCACTGGGGTATGGGTTGCTCAAATGAGAGTAGAAATACTCATTTAGAACCTCTGTTGCCTGCTTACTGAAATTTCGCCTTTTTCGCCTGCATCAAAAGAGGCAAAAACATTTTTAAATGTGCAACATACAGAAACAATATTAAAAAAGCGGCTTAAAAGCAGTTTATGTTTACTTCATCTTTTAACTTAAAATGCTTTGCTAAAGTGGTCTATTTGCATTCATTTACAATTACATGATGCAACAAAAATACTGTTTAAGACAAAAAAAATTGAACACTGGCATAGAGAATTAGGAATTCTGGCAAGTATAAAAAGCATTAAATGAGTTGCAGAATGTTGTCAATTTTATTACAATTCTTTGCTTTACTAGTGCTTTTCTCATCTTTAAATGTTCTGCAGTTATGCGTATATTCTGTTATCTTCATAATTTATATAGAAAATATCATTTGTTACCAATTTTTACCACAAAGTTTTAATGGATGTATTAATAATCTTACAGACAAGCAAAACTGATTTTTGAAACAAAGTTTTGTTGTACAACATATACAATGCACTCTGTATAGCATTGTTTATTTATTTATTTATCCAAAACCCTTCTAAAATAGCTAATAATTTATTAATATTTCAACTTGCATCTAAGTAACAGTATATACTCCTCTCAAAACAAACAAATAGCCCAATCATTGGTTGAAAATACTCTAGATATACAAAACTGAAAGCTGTTCATGCAGAATGTGGATTACTTTGCCATCATCCCTGCCCCCCAACCTCACCTTGCATCCAGGAAGCGCGAGCGGAGAATCATCACAGCCTCACATGTGCTCTGTTTCAGCTGCATCTGAATACTGCTGAACTTCCTGTGGATGATGGTTACCATTCTCTCTATTTCCTTAGGTGACACCGGTCTTGTGCGGGACTGCTCTCGTAACAGATTCATTACATGTGTTGTGAACTCATTGCATGCCTGAAAAATCACAAAAGAAAAGACTATGTTGCAAAAAAATATCTACTCCATTTAAGAAAAATAAAAAAATGTGGTACTTCAAACAGAAACTTGCAAATGTTTGTCTAACTCCAAAACATCTTGATTACTAAGATTTGCAGCTTTGTTACAGCATACTGTATCTGTCAACAGCAGTTGGCAAAGGATGAATGACCACTTACATTCACAGATGGGTTAATTACTGTCAGATAAAGATGCACCTAACTGGTATCTATTATAATTTAGTGCACACCTATATTAATGAGTATGATTATTATTATTTAATACAAGTTATAGGTAGTGATTAAAATCTGAGTAACTAATGTAGACAGAACTACAGTGCCTCACGTAATCTGCTTGTGATTAGTTTCCTATGTACAGAGACAGAACAGGAGTGACTAAACATGGCTTTATTGTTCACTCTAACAGTTAACCAAGAGCTCGGTTTTTCTTGCAGCTCATTTGTGACCCACATTTTCTGGAGAGGATCATTAGAACATCACCACAATTAGAACAAATTTTAATGAGTACAGGCCATTCAGTCCAACAAACCTCACCAATCACATTCACCTAATTGTTGGTAGCAGACCAAGTTGCTCTGATCAAACTGCACAAACCCTTGTAACTGTTTATGGCTTGATCAGAAGATGTACCAGGCGCTCAGAAAATGAGAGATATAATCTCTCAAGTATTTCCAAGGTGACGCCTCTTGGATGAACTCCAGTGGGCACTGCGCCCTAAAGACCTCCTGTGGTAGAATTAAACAGGTATCCTCACAAGAGGCCAAGCTACCTCAGCTGGCTGCTTTTAATCCTGAAACTGAAAACCCAGTCCCAAAGCAAAACTTGTCAACTGAGAGCAAGGCCAAAATCAAAAATTGCAACCAGTTTATTGCTGTATGTACCTAACCCCCAATTCTTAAATTTATAAAGCAAAGCAATTCAAAAGGCAATTAAAACCTTAAGTTATACTGCAAAGATATTATGCTTGGACTCTAGAATGTTAATTTATTTACCAATTAGTTTTACATTTTGTTCGTGAAAGTGAAGTACTTGGAGTATCCACAGAAAACCTTAACAAACCCATGGCAGATCATTCAAACAACACACAGCAACAACTGGCTCAGGTACTGAACCAAGGTTTCTGTGAGGCAGTAATGCTAACTCCCAAGAACATACCACATTCCATTCAAACAGTAATAAACTAGTATTACTACTAGAGAAGAACCATGAACAATACCACAATAAAAATAGAAAATAATAGCCAGAATGTTTTAATTTTCCTTTAAAGAGGCTATTAATCAAATTAAATGCTCTTAACCACTGTTGGGGGAAAAAAAAAATATATATATATATATATATATATACACACACACACACTCCTATATATTCAACATGCGCACAAAATACAAAAGGAATGCACATTCTTTGCCACATTTCTAACATTTATTGTTTTGGCTGTGTGCTGTTCTTGAAAATAAGCAGTAAGTGCCATTTTTGTTTGCATGAAAAGGTAAATATTAAATCTTGGAACAGGAGACTGTTGCTTTAACAGCCCTATTTAGGTAAACGGAAAAAGAAGAGAATAAGATAATATAAATATTTGCACAACATATATTTATATTAGAGCTGTTGCCTGATAAAGTCCAGAGGTCTAGGTTCAAATCCTGGACCAATAGCTCTGTGGAGTTTACAGGTTCTTCTGTATTCACTTGAGTTTTAATATTTGTTTCATTATGCCTGTCATCAAGTCTTTTGGGTTCATGGGAGACATTATACCTTGTACTTGGTTTAAACTTGTTCAAGCTTGCCCTATGATATATTGTTAGATCTTCCAAGGTTAGTTCCTGCTTTGCAGACTGCTATGGGGACAGATTATGCCCCTCTTATAAATTTCAAAATCAGTGAAATTGATTTTGAAAATATATGGATATATTTATACACACAATGTAACATCAAACCAAGATTGTTAAGATAATACTTTTGTGTCATTCATGTAATTTTCTGCACTAGAATACTTAGGCCTGTACTTATTACAGATATGTGCAGAGTAATTATAATAATAATAACTGACTCTCACCCTGCTGCATTTTATTCTATCTAGACCAGGAGTGCCCAATGTGTCAATCGCGATCGACCGGTAGATCGTGCTGCATTCAAAGAAAAATTTTTTTAAATGTTAGTCTATCATATATCCTCCCTTTGGCATTTGCCACTTGATTGACATACAGGGCGGCCAGTTTGAGATCCCTTTTCTTCTAACACACTGGTTATCCCGCACGCACAATCAAATGTGCGAGCTACTGCAAAACTCCGGCTATCTAAGTGATCTAGTTAGCCCTCCAATTTATATCGAGTAAAGATGGGATTTTAAAAAAAAAATTGTTGTTTATGGGCTGGATGTGGAATTGGAAGAGGATTTTTATCTCTCACAATGTCACAATCGAAGTGCGTTTGTCTGATCTGTCATCTATCATTGCTATTCCAAAGAAGTGGAAAGGCACTTTCGAACTGTTCATAAAAACTACGAAACTGACTTCCTTCCGAAAAGAGATCTGAGAAAGAGAAAGGAGAGGGAACTAAAATCGCAGTTAATCGGACAGCCGTCATTTTTCACTCGGCTGAATTCAAAAGCAAAGGCAGACACACCGAAGCATCGTTCCGGGTGAGTCGCTCAATTATTAAGCATAAGAAGTCCTTCCAAGATGGACAGATGATAAAAGATGCCTTTGTTGAGTCATATGGCTAGGGAGAAATTCCTGCTGAGATTTCAAGAACCCTGGCCGGAGAAAACGGAGTTTCTCCTTGTCATTAAGCATGCAGAATACTGTACAAGCAACAAAATAACGATCAATGGCCGTTAGACTTGGCATTTTTTTTCCCGATCTGACCAACATGTTGAATGAGCTTAATTTACAGCTGCAAGGAAAAGAGAAAACCATGGTCAATATGATTAGCTAAGTTAATGCTTTCAAATGTAAAATGCAACAACTGTCCTCAAAGCTGCAGTGCCTTGATTTGGGGAACATTCAAAACCTCACGTCAGAGCTGAAGATGCAATGGAAGGCCTGTGCGCAACTTGACAGCATATGCTACACACAGCAGATTGAAAATTGTCTGTCAGACTTTATCTAATGGAAAAAAGTAACGACGAGTGTGTTACCCAATGTAGCGGAGTAAGAGTAGCGTTTCTTCTTCACAAATGTACTCAGGTAAAAGTACAATATTTTTAAAAAGTTACTCAAGTAAATGTAACTCAATGCTACCCACCTCTGATACTCAGTATGATAGATATATATGTGTATGTATGTATTATTTTGATAGATAGATAGATAGATAGATATGCTTGAAAGTTTGCAAACCCTTTAGAATTTTCACTCAGTCTTCAAAGTAGATAAAGATTTGATCATTTTCCTCAATAAATAAATGACCAAGTATAATATTTTTGTCTCAATTGTTTAACTGGTTTCTCTTTATCTACTTTTAGGGCATGAGTGAAAATCTGATGTTTTAGGTCATATTTATGCAGAAATATAGAAAATTCTTAAGGGTTTGCAAACTTTCAAGCACAACTGTGTATGTATGTGTATTAAAAGTCTTACACACACAAAAATACATATATTGTATATTTTTGTATGCATGTATGTATGTGTGTGTATTATATGTATGTATGTATGTATGTATGTATGTATGTATGTATGTATGTCGGAAAATTATCGGCACTCCTGGAATTTTCCCAGAAAAAGCACCATTTCTCCCAGAAAATTGTTGCAATTACAAAAGTTTTGGTATACACGTTTATTCCCTTTATGTGCATTGGAACAACACAAAAAAACAGAAAAAAGCCAAATATGACATAATTTCACACAAAACTCAAAAACAGGGCTGGACAAAATTATTGGCACCCTCAACTTAATATTTGGTTGCACGTCCTTTGGAAAAAATAACTGAAATCAAGCACTTCTTATCATCAACAACAAGCTTGTTACACCTCTCAACTGGAATTTCCGACCACTCTTCTTTTGCAAATTGCTCAAGGTCTCTCAGATATGAAGGGCAACTTCTTCCAACAGTAATTTTGAGATCTCTCCATAAGTGTTCAACCGGATTTAGATCCAAACTCATTGCTGGCCACTTCAGAACTCTCCAGCGCTTTGTCTTCAACCATTTCTGGGTGCTTTTAGAGATATGTTTGGGGTCATTGTCCTGCTGGAACACCCATGACCACTAACGCAGACCCAGCTTTCTGACTCTGGGCCCTACACTGCGCCCCAATATCTTTTGGTAGTCTTCATGATTTCATGATGCTTTGCACACATTCAAGGCATCTAGTGCCAGAGACAGCAAAACATCCCTAAAACATCTTAGGACCTCCAACATGTTTGACAGTAGGTACTGTGTTCTTTTCTTCACAGGCCTCATTCCATTTTCTGTAAACAGTAGAATGATGAGCTTTACCAAAAAGCTCTACCTTGATCTCATCTGTCCACAAGACGTTCACCCAGAAGGATTTTGTCTTCCACAAGTACATTTTGGCAAATTCCAGTCTCTCTTTATGTTTCTGTGTCAGCAGTGGGGTCCTCCTGGCTCTCCTGCCATAGCGTTTCATTTCGTTCAGATGTTGACGGATAGTTCGAGCTGACACTGTTGCACCCCGAGTCTGCAGAACAGCTTGAATATGTTGTGAATTTGATTGGGGCCATTTATCCACCATTCGGACTATCCTTCGTTGCAATCTTTTATCAATTTTTCTCTTCTGTTCACATCCAGGGAAATTAGCTACTGTGCAATGTGTTGTGAACTTCTTGATTATGTTGCGCACAGTGGACAAAGAACATGAAGATCTCTGGAGATGGACATGAGCCTTGAGATTGTTGATATTTTTCCACAATTTTTGTTCTCAAGTCCTCAGACAATTCTTTGCTCTTCTTTCTGTTCTCCATGCTTAGTGTGGCACACTTAGACACACAACATAAAGGTTGAGTCAACTTTTTTCCATTTTAACTGGCTTCAGGTGTGATTGCTATATTGCCAACACCTGTTTCTTGCCATAGGCGAGTTCAAACGAACATCATATGCTTGAAATTAAACGATTTACCCACAATTTTGAAAAGGTGCCAATAACTTTGTCCAGCCCATTTTTGGAGTTCTGTGTAACATGATGTCAGATTTGGCTTTTTTTTCTCTGTTTTTTTGTGTTGTTCCAATTCACATAAAGGAAATAAACATGTGTATACCAAAACATTTGTAATTGCAACAATTTTCTTTGAGAAATGGTGCATTTTCTGGGAAAGTTCCAGGAGTGCCGATAATTTCGGCCAGGACTGCGTGTGTGTGTGTTTATATATATATATATATATTATATATAATATATATAGTGAGCTGGAGGGCTGATCGCACCCCAAATAGAGACAAATGCCCCTGGGAAAATCCGCCGACTTAAAAGCCGTGCGCGGTGCCTGTCAGATTTGGAATTGATTGTTTGCTTTTCTCTCTCTCTCTCTCTCTACTCCTAGCGGAACTGTCATCTCTGACTTGTCATGGAGCACGTTTAAGCTCATGTGTTTGCAGTGTTTGAATAAAAATCCTTCTTGTTTCTACGACCTCCTGTGTCTCTGTGCAAATCTGTGACCCAAGCGTGACGATCGATCGATCGAGATAGATACACACACACAGTGGTGCCTCGATATACGTCTGCTTTGGAATAAGTCCAACTTGGTATACATCCTGTTTGGACACAAAACATTTTGTTTGGAATATATATATATATATATATATATATATATATATATATATATATATATATATATATATATACACACACACACACACGAAACAGGTGGAATCCCTTTGTCCCGAAATTCATGGGACCATAAAAATATTTTGTTATAAAGGAACTTTCGTTATAACAAATATGAGGAAAATACATATACTATTGTGACCGTATTCTCCAACGATTTGTCCTCTCCAATGGCAGCAGTGCAAGGACAGCTCTGTAGTTGTTCTGCTGCATCTTACTGCATAATGTGTACATCACATAATGTTTAGAACATTTAACTTCCAACCTGGACTTTCTGTCTCTCATGCAACTAACTCTGTAACCCAAGCCTGACAATACCCGTATAAAAAACAGCACTTCTTAAACTGCAAAAAAATATTTATTTGAAAATGAGATGTTAGATGGATTTTTCCTAATAGAAATTCTACAGAAGCTTCGAATTTTTTTTCCATTCAGGTCCCAATGCCCAATCTTTAATTTTGTCTTCTATTTACTTTTAAATGTTGATCCTTCAAAATTGTTGACAGCATTGAAGGTGCGATTCTGAATGCTTTCACCACATACATTTTTCTTAAAAATCTAGGATTGTTAATTTTTTTTTTGTTCATCACAAAGAAAACTTTGAGAAGCACTATGAAACTCTAACATTACATTATCCGCACACGACACACATACCCATGAGGACACTAGGTTGGGCATGGACTCAGAATTCAGCTATGTGTATAATGTCTCGCCTACACACTCACAGAGACACTCGCAACAGACTGTCACTTTCTTTTAGTCTAACAATAAAGAGACAGCCTGTTGCAGGTTTCCCTAACACTCAGCAAAAGTGTAGGTGCAGCATTAAGTATTCCTTGCACTGCATTATCATCATTATCTTCGGTGACCATTTTTGGTTGAAAAAATGTTCATTATACAGAAATTTACATTTCTTTAAGACAAAATCCATTTAACTTGATGATGTTTGAATGTCTGTATGAGCTAACAAAAAGTATTCATTAATCTGAAAATTTTGTTACCAAATTCTTTGGTATTTGCTATAACGGTATTTTATGCATACATTATAAATAAAAATTTTGACAAATACATAATGTTATTTTAATTTCATACTGCTTAGGATATTTTTTAACACCAACACACCCCTTGTTATATTGTACTATTGTCTCTTTTATTTCTTAAAGTGCCACATCAAAAAAATGAATAGTATAAACCTACTTAAAATTATAGAATTGTATAAATAAATGAGAATAGGTAGAACCAAAGACATTACTAAATCATCGTACAGCACAACCAAGTGCAAAGTTGCCCTTTCACTGAAAATAAAAGTCAGAGGTATGTTAACTCACTTGTTCATATTTCTCCAGCTCTGCGTGGTAAATGTGTCGGATCTGGCTCAGTTTGCTACGATAATCGGAATGTTCCATGGAATTATCAGGCGATACCCCACCAGAGGATGTTGCAGCAGAGACTGCTGCTGCAGCTCCACCCCCTTTCTCTGGCCCAGCCACACCTTCAGCTAGTAACATGTTGTCTAGTCGGACAAGCTGTGGATCAACAGGCTCCTCATCTTGGGTGCTTCGTACAGATAGGCCTGTATAAAAAAAAAAATAAAATTAAAAAAAAACACACAAAAAAGTCAAACAAAAATGAAAGGAATAGAAGTGCAATCATTACATATATAAAGCACTATATCGTGAATTAGATGCATTTTCTAACTGGCGCCATCCAGGTCTACATATGTACTATGTATTTAGGAATACCTTAAGCATGTGAGAATAAATAAAATAAAAAAAAAGGATTAAAAAAAAAAAAAAAAGTAGTATTTCTTCTCCTACATTGCTAGTAATTTTTAGTAACAATGCTTTAGTAAAGTCCATCTATGAGACTCCTTTTTTCAGACTCAGGTTACTTTAATATATTTGTTTCATGCAGTCACAAGTACATTCATTATACAAGCAATTTATGTTTAGCACAATTTAAACATAACAGAATTTCATATAAAGGGTTCTATATATTCAGATGGGTCTTGCGTTTACTAAGAAGTTCCATTCCTATAGACATTTATAACCTGATTTTGTATGGAAGTCAGAACATGTACTGAAAGTGCCCGTTAATGACAAAACTGTATAACAAGCATACTTCTTTATTATTTTTAAATAAAAGTGTTCAAACTTTATAAATGACAGTGAAACAATATTACTGCAGTTTAAAATTATAAAATGGCCAGCTTTCTTACAACATAGCTTGTCGTGCAGTCGGTTGCATCCAGTGACACGTTAACTAAAAGCACAAATGATTAAACATGGTGACAAAGTACGTACTGTAGTATTCATCAGCGTTCGTGATGGCTGCGACATATTCTTCTGTGTCAAAACTGGTTTAGTTCGTTCTTAAGTAAAATTACAAAAAACAAAAAACAGTGGAAAATTGAAATTCACTTGAAAAAGAACAATTTCCATCAGATGATTTTTAAATAAGCTCTAGACAATATACCAAGGTTTTTACAATCCGATTTTGAACACAGGATATTCAAATGCTGTTAGTACAATTTGAAAAATGAACTTTAAGTGTGAACCATGACAACTGTAACTGCAACAAAAAACAGCAGGGAGAGACAATTAGTAACGCCCTCCAATTGTATGCTGATAAGGTCTAGAAAATATCACTGAACAGGAGAATGACAGAGGAGTGAAATATCCTAACAAGTTTTTCTTTCTAGTGAGAGAATTATTTCTTGCTCCACATCGGCTATAGATGTCGATAATAGCTTGTGAATGTTTATGGTTAAAACTAAGGTACAAATGGAAGGCAAAAATAACAACCACCACATAAAAACAAGTTTAACTTTGGAGTAACTAAAACAAACTAAAGTAAAACTAAACTAAACCTATGAAGGTGAGTCACAGTAGGATGATTGCCAATAAGTATATGTGTCATCTATTAAAGAAGCAAGAGAATTACTCATAATAATAATAAAAAAAAAAAATCTATAAAATTATTTTATGCATCGAAAGGAGGCAGTCTCAGAAATAAAGGCAGACAGCATCTGAAATAGAAACAATGGTTGCAAGCTGAAACACAAGGATATGGATAGATGGACATTTTATAGGAAAGCTACTAATTGCTGCTAAAGTACAGCCTCAAATAGGGGTCTCAAGTTACTTGAGCTGCCACGGGTAGGTTATAAATCAGGTTGAAATGTTAGTGTAAAGGGGTGTACAAAGCCCACTTAAGTGCAAGATTATAAATTTCAATAACCTGATACTATATTGTACCACAAATTCTGAATCTAGCACAAGGTAAAATGGCAAACTTAAGTGCATTTAATGATGTAACATATCCACTTGCGGTTTACTCCAAAATTTGCATAAAATGTTAAATTTACATATAACTTTACAATAATTCATTATTCAAATAACATTACAAATAAGCAAAACTCAAACTACATTAAACTCTGCTTTCTATTATAAATAAAATTGTACCCATCAAAACAGAGATGTCAATATTATGACTATTAGAGACGGTTTATAGCACACTCAGCATTTATGTACATCAACATTCTGACTCACTACAACCTTAAGAATATTAGGAACACTTCACAGGCAGTCAACTTTACCAGCATGCAAAGCATTTGCAGTGTAAGTGAAAATACTGAAAGGGGGTGAGATTTAGGAAAATGCATTTGTTCAGGAGAAAGCAGGTGAGCAGGTTATTGCTTAAAGGCAGCTTCAGATTTATCTCATGAAATACTTTGCAACAAGTTTCAAACATTTAAGGACTGTAGTTGATAAAACAATGCCACTCCTCGGCTATGGAGTTTTAACCTTAAGTGAACTGCAGTAAGCAACTGGTTTCTCAAATTTTCACTCCATTCCAAGTTGCGTATTGCACAAGGCGACGGTCATTTTAGCTTCAAGACTGGATGCTGCAATGCCTTTTATATCCTTTTGTTCAAAAGGCTGACCTCATGTGACTGTGTTGGGATTATTAAAATATTCAAGCGGCTAACTGCATGTACCAATATACTTCAGCAAGGTACGACCCACCATAGTTGCTCAGTAAATATATTTTCCACAGACAGTAGTAGATCTGATTCACTGGTCAAGAGGTTGATCTTAAATTCAAAAGCTTGATCCTATTTGATTGCTTCCTGCTCATGCACTGCTTTGATTGTTCTGAAAATACTTATTTTAGAATAGCTTAGCAAAAAAAAAAAAAGTGTTTTGTCGGTTGTAAACATGCAGTTGGATAACTGGAAATGTTGATTATGTGACATAAGTAACCAGAGTGTATTTTTTTTTTTAAAACAGACATTTTTATATTGGTTTTTACTGTGGTCCAGCTATGGTCTCCACAGATACCCATGGTATTATAATGTTTGTTACCTCCATGAAAATCGGAGATTATAAATTTTTACATCACTACAAACCACATGGGATAAGAAGCAAACATTTTGGGGAAGATCATCAGTGACTCCACAAAGTCTTAGTGATCTACTAGTACTAGCTATAGAGAATCAACTGTGTGATAAAACGTTTAGAAAAGTGCAGTTTCAAGTACATTTTCTTAACATTCTGTGCTATTTTTATATATATTTTTTCCTCCGAGAATACTATGTACACTGGCCACAGATGCTATTTGGCACAAAGCTGGCAAAAAGCCCAGAACCAGCCCTAAAGTTTTAGAGCATGCAATTGTACATTAAGCACAATAGATTACCAAATCTAACGTGTTATATAATGCAAGTACTTTTGTTTTCAATGAAAATTCTGCAGCCCAAATATTCTGGTCGTCTTCAATGGGTATGCTCCTCCCCCAGAGTTTTTGTTTATTTATTTATTTGTAAATAGTGAGAGAAACAACTGGGATGACGGACTTTGACTGCGCTATTGAAACATTTGCAAAAGTAAATAAATAAATAAAAAATTAGCAGCCCTTTACTACCTGTGATACAGGTTACTCATACACCCTCGTCTTAATACCAAAAAAAAAAAAAATGCACAAAATAATTGGTAAAATCTAAATTACACAACTGGCCAATTTTTGTTCATTTCCCAGACCAAGCAATCTGACACAGCTTCAATTACATTGAGGTCAGAGCTCTAATATGGTCAATTTTCCATCTGCAGACTTCCAATCAAAGAGGGTCTTAATTGTGTTTGCAATGCGATTGAGGTCATTATCCTGAAAGATTAAGTTTTTGCCAATAAGTCAATTTCCTGAAAGTACAGTGTGACGAATCAGAATTGGTTTATATTCCTCAGCAGTCATCATTCCATTGATTTTGACCAAACACCCCTTATCCAGTTGACTGAAATGGATCCCAAACACAGCTGTCACCATGGCTCACAGAATGCTGCACACAGGAACATACAGTATATGCTTTTTATGAACTCTTATTTCTAAACCAAACATTTTAAACATTTACCTATCACTCCATAAGACCTTCTACAACTGGGTTTGTTCTCCATGCTTCATGGCTTTCACATGCTAAAAACTCAGTTGCTCATCGCTATTTCTTCCAAGAATGTTCTCTTACCTGCAACATGCCAGGCAGGGCCATTTTATTTTAACACTTCTCTGTATAACAGAACAATGTTTCTTACTGCAAGATGCATGCATTGAAATTAACTTCCTTCCACCTACAGATATGATGTTTAAGAACTGCTCTGCTCCAGGGAGTTTGAGTCTTTTGCTGCATTTTAGGTTTCAGTTCGCCCATCTTCTTCAAATTTCTTTATGGCAGCTTGAATGTCACGTCCTGAAGGTTTGCTTTGGTAGGTTGTTACTGACAGAAGCTTAATTGATGAAAAAGTGTGATTTTATATCTGTCAAAATTAGCTTAACCATTTCTAAACGGTGTCTTAAGGCAACTCAGTATTTCTAGATGCCATTTAATTTCGGCTAATCATGTCATTAATTTGAATTAGTTGTGCTGCTGGTGGAATTTAATATATAAAATGCCTCTCCTCAATTAGAGGTTTAGGAACCAAATCTGAATTGTCAAAATGTTTCTGGAAAACACAAGAAATTCTTGCACAGATTTCACTAGTTTATACTAAAGCTGTAGTAACTGTCATGAAAACTTGTGTCTCTCATCCTAATGTCCCTGCTGCCACAACTGCCTTAAGATGCCCAAAAATACCCAGCTACAGACTAGGACTGGGCAACTTTTTCCAATTGTTTGAATATTACTTAAAACACATTAATTAAAATAAAATCACTTTTTTGTTTTTTAAACCACCAAATGGTACAGTTAAACAATCTAGCAAATGCTTTACTTTGATCAGAAGGTCATGTGTCTACAGCTAAAACAATAATGCAAAGAATATGATAAGCATCAATTCTCTTATGAATGAACTAGTCCCAAAGTTAGTTTTCTGGAATTTGCTTAGATATGAAAGAATGAATGTAGTTTCCAAAAATACAATAGCATTTAAAGCAGCTGGTCCAGTTTACTTCAGTACTTAAATGAAAAACAGCAGAAAGGACCAATGTGAGAAAGCATTGGATGAATATAAAGCATGTCCCAAAACTGACAGCATGGGTCACACAAGGCACACTCCTTGTTATATATCCCATTAGGCAGCATGACTATGTTAGGAGCAGATCGGGCCTTGTCCGATACTAGAGGAGTAATATGCCAGAGCTGACGGTCATGTCTTCTTACCCTGCAAACCTGGCCCTGCTGCAGGTTTTGTTTTTTTTTTTTTTAAAAAAAGAAGGTTTTCTGAAACAAGTGTATCAAACTGTATCAGCGCACATTTAGAGAAAGTAAGTCAAAAGAGATTCAGTACAAAATAATCTTCTAAAAAAAATGATAAAGAAAGGCAATAATGAAATGAAAAAAGTGCTCATAATGATTCCTAATTGAAGTTAACTCACATAGAAGTACCGTACCATTGTCTCTGTGTAATATGACAAGTAAAGCAACTATTTTATGTTATTCATCAGATATTGCAGGAGGTTCACTATAGAATATATGCATTTTATTTCCCTGTTGATAGAAATACATCTGCATGAGATGCTACCGGAACCATGCAAGTCTTGTGCTCGGAAATCTTTTTCAAAATGCAGTCGTGTCACATGGTGCAAAGCAGGAGCCAATCATGGATGCAACAACGATCGATTGATCGATCGATAGATAGATACTTTATTAATCCCAAGGGGAAATTCACATAATCCAGCAGCAGCAGCATACGGATACAAAAAAAAATAATAATATTAACAGACTGATAAAAATGCAAGTAAAAACAGACAATAACTTTGAATAATGTTAACGTTAACCCCCTCTCCCCGGGTGGAATTGAAGAGTCACATAGTGTGGGGGAGGAACGTTCTCAGTCTGTCAGTGGAGCAGGACAGTGACAGCAGTCTGTCGCTGAAGCTACTCCTCTGCCTGGAGATGACAGTGTTCAGTTCACTCTCCACGATTGACAGGAGCCACAGATGTCAAACTGTCCAGCTTCATTCCTACAATAGAGCCTGCCTTTCTCACAAGTTTGTCCAGGTGTGAGGCGTCCTTCTTTATGCTGCCTCCCCAGCACACCATCGTGTAGCAGAGGGCACTCGCCACAACCGTCTGGTAGAACATCTGCAGCATCTTATTGCAGATGTTGAAGGACGCCAGCCTTCTAAGGAAGTACAGTATAGTCGGCTCTGACCTTTCTTACACAGAGCATCAGTATTGGCAGTCCAGTCCAATTTATCATACATTTACACACATGCACTCAAATGGGCACAGAAATTCTGCACACCCTATAAACTGATAAAACCAGAATTAAATACAATACTATATACTGAAAATGTGAACTGGATTAATCACATTTCAGAATATTGTGTTATAAAATACCAGGTAATGGACTGTCCATGAATTTCAGCTCCATGCATGTTGCCTTACTCGGATGACAAGAATCCAGACACATAATGCTAGTAGCTGGATGAGCAGATTTGCAAAACAACATTCTGGAAATGCAGCTTTCAAAACATTATTGGCCAGCAACAATAACACTTGGGCTATAAGGTTATTACTTCACAACATATGTGATAAAGTGAAGTTAGTAGCAGGCAGCGTAATATAGAGGTTAAGGTTATGGACGACCAAAAGGCTACCAAATCAATTGCCACCTCAGACTTGCTGTGTGACTCAATAGCACTCAACTAACCTGTCTGAGCTCCAACTGTAAAATGAAGTAAACTTAAGCATAATGAATATGGATGTTGTGAAATTGCTTTGGATAAAGACACCTGTCCAAAATAAAAAAAAATAAGTGATACATTATTTTGAGAAAAGATGTGAGTACTCATACATATCTATACAGTTTTAAGAGGTGAACCGATACAGAAACATTCTTTGTTTTGAAAATTGAAATATATAAAAGTAAATGTATAAGAGTGTGTGTGTGTGTGCGCGCATGTATGTATGTATGTTCCAGCATCACTTCTGAACGGCTTGAGCGATTTTCATGAAACTTGGTACACATGTTCCTCATTGGTCGACTAAAAATACCGTAGGGTGAAATCAACCCTAACCCACCCCCTTCTGGGTAGGGTGGAGTGATCTTACGGTCTTGTATGCATGTTATCATCCAGTTGACATTGGGAATGACCACCAATGGGTGAACTGGAAGTGACTGTCAGAATTCTTTGCTTGAGCACCGTGCCCCTGTTGCTTTTGAAATTAAAGAGTTGGCTGGTTCTGAGCATCAACTGGATGATAACATACAGTACATACAAGACTGCAAGACAAGCACATTAAAAATAAATTAACAGACAATGAAGACTAAAGTTGTTTTTTTTAAATTGTTTGAGAAAAATTTAAAAAAAAAAAAAAAAAAAACATACTTTATTTTCCTTCTGGGCAACGCTTGGTATTTCAGCTATGTTAGCTAGTATTCAATAAATTTTAAGGTTTGTGTTGCTCATCTGAACAGCTTCAGAGATGCTTTTTTAATTTTGTTTGTTTTTAATAAAAGTAGTAAATATGGCCTCACTTTAAAAATCAAAATGTCTGGGGCAAAAGAAAATCATAAACTCCTTCATAGAAGGTAACAATTTTAGAGTATGGCTTCATTAAACTGGTGCAAAACTTCCCATAGTTTGGTAGTCTGTTCACAAGATTCTGGATAATGGGAAAGTGCCTGAAGATATACTAGCAGGAAAAACATGCACATTTTCACTTTATGGTGTTTGGAAATCCATATCATATCATAATAGGCAAAGTGATATGTACGGTGCATCCGTAAACTACAATGTACAATAAACTGTATGAAGTATTGTAAATGAATAATCCTACAAATTTATCTCAATACTCATATCTGATCTGCCAGTTCCCAAAATAAAATCATAGTGGCACATAAAGACTGTTGTATTTAAATGATATTTTGAAGAATATCATGGAAACTTGCAGCTTATCTGAGGATTGTGACTAGACAGGTAAAATTAGGTCTAATAAAAGACAACTACAATATTTAAACACAATATGTTTCATTGATTGGTAAAAGATTTTGTACATGATTAATATACAGTCTGAATTACTCTATGGTTTTGTTAACTGAACAAAAGTATCAAGTGGTTTGTAAACTAAATTTAAAAATTAATAGGATAACTATAAAATACACTACAAGTCTAGTTCTGTTAGAAATGTTAATGTAACTGATGACACGTATGGAGATGGTAGAGCACTTGGACATTCAAAAGAAGTTAGTCTTATTTCTTCACCCATTTTCATGTCTCAGATCCCCAAGTCCTCTCCTCGGATGTAAATGTGTGATAACTTTTACAATGTTTGCTCTTCAAACTTTCATGACAGGTTTGATGGAAAAATATTTTTCCTTAGCTCTTAATACTTAACTGTCTTTATTTAAATAAATAAGACCAACAAAAACCTGTGTGTTCTCTTTACTCCAATTAAATGTATGATTATGATTGTATATTGTTTCTTATTTCAAAATCAACATGTATGTGAGACTACAAGTTTGTGAAGTCACCTGATAAAACCACCTTCACACCACAACTTCCCACTTTGTGGCACTTTATCATTTACTCACTAAACAAAATAGCAATTTGCCACCAAATATTGTTCTGTACACCTTTTGTTGGAAACGTTAAAACTATTTTATTACAAGCATTCCAATAAGAATGAACACTGCAATTGGGCATTAGAATCGTTCCTTGCACATTCAGGAAAGTTCTCAAGAGTTAATGTCTAGATTATGTCAACCCTTCCATTGATGTGAACAAAATTATCTGTGCTGTTCTCACAATGAGCGAGTTTACAGGTGAGTAACCACATTAACTGGTTTCTTCAAGACCTCCATTTACATGCGCAAGTACACTTCTGGAGTTCACATCTGCTTCCATTTTATTAAACTACAAAAAGAAATAAAAGGTCACCATTAGCCACTGAGAGCCCAAAAACAAGCACGGAAATCTTGGATCATTGCACACAGGACCCTCTTTTCTGCTTGGCTGTACGATTGAGCCATGTGAAGTACTGGCAGGCAGGTACTTCCAGGTCTTGCTGTACACAAACATTTTTGATTTAACGAAGTATGCAATGCATTAGGTTACTCATTATTTTAAAAAAGTAATCCGACTACATAAAGCACATTACTTTTAACGTGTTACTCCAGACACTGCTCCCAAGATTCTGCTGTTGAGCTTAGCACTGTATGTTACGGTCATTAACACAAATGTATCAATTTTTCATATATTGAGACAGAATATTTCACCCATGAGAAGGAATAATGTGATTGTCCCTGCAACTGCCTCAGGAAATTTATCTGGTGGACACTTCTACACGTGGCTGCCGAAAACATAGGTGAAGCTAACACAGGCAAAGAGAACGCAACAGACGTGCGCAGGCTACAAAATCCTTAACAGTATCAGTTAAGTGTTTACATGACAAATTACTCACAGAAAAATTGTGCCTGTGTAAAAAAAATATAAATAACAGTTTCACTAACCCAGGGGTGTCAGACTCATGGACTTTTTCAATGTGTCCAGGGTCATCCATAATTAAGACATGTTACATACGGCCCATAATAACAGAACCCTTTACTGTTCGATACATACATACAAAAAATGCGTGTGTGTGTGTATGTAGGTTTGTAGATAGATAGATATATACATTATATAAAATTAAGGAGTCACTCCACATGCCATAAAGTACACTGGTCTTTTAACATAATAAAGACAGACATCGCTGTCGGATGAAGATGATCGACAGACAGATGAATAAGAAGCTATAATATAATTAATTATATTTATTTATTTATTACACACACATATATACACACAGACAGACAGACAGATGCCACACTGCTCATTTTTTAAAGCTACACAGGTGTTATGAGTGGCCACTCAGGTATTCCGATTCTGAAAACAGATTCAAGACTAATAGACTTGCATGTCTTTTTTTCCCCCGATGTCGGATGTATTCATGAAACTAAAATTATTTTGGCCTGTGAAAATATTAAAGACAGCCTAGGGCAATTCAGAAATACAAAGTTATTTGCTCTGCCAGTGTACTTGGCTGTTTGCTCTACCATTCACCATAGTGTAGAAAAAAAGTCTTAACTCATTTCAGATAAAGTGTAACATTAAATGTCTATACGCCTCGGAATATGAAAAAAAATAAGACAGACAACGCATAGAGAAAAGAGCTGTTTTTTCTGTTCCTCAGCTGCTAGCATGTTACTTGTAGTGATGAATTAAATATATGAGACAGCTTATCATATGCATCTTGCAAATGGCTGTGTACATACAGTAAAGACTCAAAAACAACTTACAACAGTACAATGAACAGTTAAAAATTGAAAATATTTAAACTATAAAAGATAAATGCATGTATATTGTCATTTATGTAGTGTTTCAGCTGCCACTGTCAATTAATTGCCAAGATATGAAATAAGATTTGATAGATATTTTCATGGAATCACAATGACACTGACTTAAAATACAAATGTCTGTAAAAATAATGCATATAATGCAAAAAAACTACAACCATACATTATCATAAAGTATTGATCAAACTTTTTTTTCCCTCATATCACCTACAAATAAAACACTAGTTTTAGAAGTTAATATTTAATATGTAAGTAAAAATAATACCTACTTATCCAGGGTAAGCAGTTCAGCCATATAATAGTCTTTTACTGATATTGTTCACTTTAATGATAATGCTGTAATGATAGAACTTAATGTGTTTACTGCATTCAGTTTACAGATATTACAAATGTGATCCTGTCTGTTTTGTGATAGTTTGGAATTCTAGTCAATTACCTGTTGAATCTCTTTACTATAACAGTGGTTCTCAAACTCAGTCTTGCCAAGACTTTATTCCCACTAGTTTCAAAACACCGAATACTGAAAAGATGCAACTTCTTCAGCCCCATTATAATGCTCATTAGTAAATAATGAAGAATTAAACCAAAACTAAGTAAAAAAGAAACACTAAATGATTTCCATGTAACACACTATATATAAATGCATGGTACATTCCTTTTTTAAAAAAAAATAAAATAAAATAATATATACAGTGCATCCACAAAGTATTCACACCGCATCACTTTTTCCAAATTTTGTTATTTTACAGCCTTATTCCAAAATGGATTAAATTTATTTTTGTCCTCAGAATTCTACACACAACACCCCATAATGACAGCATGAAAAAAGTTTACTTGAGGTTTTTGTAAATTTATTAAAAATAAGAAAACTGAGAAAGCACATGTACATAAGTATTCACAGCCTTTGCCATGAAGCTCCAAATTGAGCTCAGGCGCATCCCGTTTCCTCAGATCATCCTTGAGATGTTTCTGCAGCTTAATTGGAGTCAACCTGTGGTAAATTCAGTTGATTGGACATGATTTGGAAAGGCACACACTTGTCTATATAAGGTCCCACAATTGACAGTTCATGTCAGAGCACAAACCAAGCATGAAGTCAAAGGAATTGTCGGTAGACCTCTGAGACAGGATTGTCTCGAGGCACAAATCTGGGGAAGGTTACAGAAAAATTTCTGCTGCTTTGAAGGTCCCAATGAGCACAGTGGCCTCCATCATCCGTAAGTGGAAGAAGTTCAAAACCACCAGGACTCTTCCTAGAGCTGGCCAGCCATCTAAACTGGGCGATCGGGTAAGAAGGGCATTCATCAGGGAGGTGACCAAAAACCTGATGGTCACTGTGTCAGAGCTCCAGAGGTCCTCTGTGGAGAGAGGAGAACCTTCCAGAAGGACAACAATCTCTGCAGCAATCCACCAATCAGGCCTGTATGGTACAGTGGCCAGACGAAAGCCACTCCGTAGTAAAAGGCACATGGCAGCCCACCTGGAGTTTGCCAAAAGGCACCTGATGGACTCTCAGACCATGAGAAACAAAATTCTCTGGTCTGATGAGACAAAGATTGAACTCTTTGGTGTGAATGCCAGGTCGTCACGTTTGGAGGAAAACAGGAGCCGCTCATCACCAGACCAATACCATCCCTACAGTGAAGCATGATGCTGGCAGCATCATGCTGTGGGATGTTTTTCAGCAGTAGGAACTGGGAGACTAGTCAGGATAAAGGGAAAGATGACTGCAGCAATGTACAGAGACATCCAGGATGAAAACCTGCTCCAGAGCGCTCTTGACCTCAGACTGGGGCGACGGTTCATCTTTCAGCAGGACAACGACCCTAAGCACACAGCCAAGATATCAAAGGACTGGCTTCAGGACAACTCTGTGAATGTCCTTGAGTGGCCCAGCCAGAGTCCAGACTTGAATCCGATTAAACATCTCTGGAGAGATCTTAAAATGGCTGTGCACCGACGCTTCCCATCCAACCTGATGGAGCTTAAGAGGTGCTGCAAAGAGGAATGGGCGAAACTGGCCAAGGATAGGTGTGCCAAGCTTGTGGCATCATATTCAAAAAGACTTGAGGCTGTAATTTCTGCCAAAGGTGCATCGACAAAGTATTGAGCAAAGGCTGTGAATACTTACGTACATGTGATTTCTCAGTTTTTTTTTTTAATAAATTTGCAAAAACCTCAAGTAAAACTTTTTTCACGTTGTCATTATGGGGTGTTGTGTGTAGAATTCTGAGAAAAAAAAATGAATTTAATCCATTTTGGAATAAGGCTGTAAAATAACTAAATGTGGAAAAAGTGATGCTCTGTGAATACTTTCCAGATGCACTGTATAGAGAACACAAACCTGCAGCCACATAAGGACCTCAGGCTAAGTCTGAGAACTACTGGACTATAGTAATATGAATCATGTATTACATTTGAAGTCTAAAATAACTTTGTTAGGTTATAGTTTCCTCTTTTAAAGCTATTAAAATTGTTTATTTTTTGGTAAAATGATAAGGCCCTAATAAAGACTACACAAACAGCACAATAACATCTAAATCTGCCACTGAACCGCATTGGGTATATTGTTTTGGGCCATCAATAAAATTGAGTTTGACACCGAAATAAGGGTGTACATGGCATTTTAGAAAACAGGTTTCTGTGAATAACCAGGATATTAGAGCACATGTAAACATCCATCCATTATCCAACCCACTATATCCTAACTACAGGGTCACGGGGGGTCTGCTGGAGCCAATTCCAGCCAACACAGTGCACAAGGCAGGAAACAAACCCCGGTCACGCACACACACCAAGCACCCACACTAGGGACAATTTAGGATCGCCAATGCACCTGACCTGCATGTCTTTGGACTCTGGGAAGAAACTGGGAGTACCTGGAGGAAACCCGCGCAGAAACAGGGAGAACATGCAAACTCCACGCAGGGAGGACACGGTAAGCGAACCTGGGTCTCCTTACTGTGAGGCAGCAGCGCTACAACTGCGCCACCATGCCGCTCATACATGTAAACATACTCTGGGTATATATTGGTGTTTCATAAACAGGGCCCATCAGCATTAAAACAGTCACTACAGGATGTGGTTTTTGATAGATATACTTGAGATCCCCCCTGAACCCCAGCAATCAAAAAGTTCTGCTCTACCCTATAATCCCTATACCTGCATCAGAGGTACCTTTAGTAAGCAAGAGTTGTTACCTCAAAGCAGTCTAGAGCTGTGATAAAATTAAATTGATAAAAAAAATGTAGGAAATGATCAACCTTCAGGTGATTTGAAAGAATTATTAAAATGTGTACTATTATTGTTGGCTTTACCTTCCAATCGTTATTTTATTTTAGTAAAAATACAAATCACATACTGTATGTAAAATATTAATACTGAAAAGTTAAGATTAGAGTTGCTATCAAATACAACTTGACTGCTTCAGAGATTCAGACATTACAGGCAACGACAATCAAATGCTGCGTCTAAACGCCGCCCTGTCACTAATTTCTGAAAATATATTAACCAAAACAGCTGTAATTACTAAACAGTATCTAAATTGCACATTATACTTTGCACAATGTGTGATAGACTTGGGTCCTATCCAGCGTTTGTTTGCTTTGGTAGTAAGACTGCCAAGCCAGGCTTTACCTCGTTTTGATCCAGTACTGGATAAGCCAGGTACAGGAAATGGACAAATGGATGTCATGTACTGCGGTGGGTTGGCACCCTGCCCGGAATTGGTTCCTGCCTTGTGCCCTTTGTTGGCTGGGAAAGGCTCCAGCAGACCCCCCTGTGACCCTGTGTTCAGATTCAGCTGGTTGGGAAATGGATGGATGGATGGATGTCATGTAATTGATCGATTTATGTTCTCAAGTTTTCTGTATTTGTAGGATTAGCTGTACATTCTTCTTGTTTCAATATATGCCTATAATATACTGTCATATCAAGAATATAAAACTAAATTGCAGTCCAACTATGCTGGATTTCACAATGAAAACAAACAAGACGCTGCAGACATGCTTTTTATTACATGCAGTAACTGTCAAAACAAACTGTTTAACTATAAAAACTATAAGAATGTCAAGCTGTTCTACCGTCAGTTAAAAGCTAAAGAAATGTTTATAACATCAAAATAATTTCAGCAAGATATGACTGTCTCTTACTTGACCTGCATATCCTTATTTTCATAAATTTCACTTTATAAAGCACAGCTACATTAATACAAACATGGGAAATTACTCAGAAATGCTAAATAATCCAATAAGGAACAGAGACATGCAACTTCCCACAAATACAAAAGCATTACAACTGAAATGCTACAATACAGTGGTGTGCTTTATTACCTTTATATAGTTTGAACATGCTTGCCATTACCTTAGAGTGTAAAGTGACTGGACATTTTTCAAACACTAAATTCAGCACCATTAATTTTGAATATGATTTGCAACAGTTGTAACATTAAACAATTTATTAAATCACCAGAAAAACGTGCTGGGTTCTTACTGGATAGCAATTCAGCACTATCTTTATAAAATAGATTTACGGACACTTTCCATATGTAGTAAATCAATAAACTTAATGAGCTCCATCTGTAAAATGTATTTATGGCTGATCCGATTGGGGTTAGATGGTACTTGGAAGTCCTAGTAAAAATTTTACAATATAAAGTGGTGCAGGAGAATGTACCCTGCACCTTCCCAAATGTGCTGTCTGCAGGGGACAACAAATTTTTCAGAAGATGATATAGGAGAAAGTAGGGTAAAATGACACCTTTTACTGGCTAACTAAATAGATTACAAATGCAAGCTTTCGAGGCAAAAAAAGCTTGCATTTGTAATCTATTTAGTTAGCCAATACAAAGTGTCATTTCACCCTACTTTCTCCTGTATCAATCTATGGCTAACACGGTTCAACACTCTCCTGCTAAGATGATATGTGAGAGTTGCATTTGATCAGACATATCATTATAGGAGTTTGTTCCTGAAAATGTTGAATGAGAACCCAAAGAGGCATATGGATACTGATTATAAAGCAAACCTCAATCGACAACATATTGCAAAGCATTCTTTTGAGGTGATTTTTTTTTAAAGTTTCTATTTAGAATTTAAAGTAAGTACTATCAATCAATCAGTCAGTCAGTGTCCAACCCGCTATATCCTAACACAGGGTCACGGGGGGTCTGCTGGAGCCAATCCAAGCCAGCACAGGGAGCAAGGCAGGAACAAATCCTAGGCAGGGTGCCAGCCCACCGCAGGGCACACACACACACACACCAAGCACACACTAGGGACAACTTAGGATCGCCAATGCACCTAACCTGCATGTCTTTGGACTGTGGGAGGAAACTCACGCAGATACGGGGAGAACATACAAACTCCATGCAGGGAAGACCCAGGAAGTGAACCCGGGTCTCCTTACTGTGAGGCAGCAGTGCTGCCACTGTGCCACCATTCATCTATAATCCTCACAATACTATATAGAGTGTTTTAACTACTCATTGTAATACAACATGCTAATTATGAACATGAGCCTACTTCTCTTGACATATGCTTGTCCTATTTGGATGTAAAACAAGCTCTCTTAAGGTTTACAGGGCCACAAGGGCCCTGTGCCTGGCCCTTCAACCAAACTATTAATAAAAAAAAAAAAAAAAGGAAAAACATAAATAAATAAAAACCTGAACTGGATGGTAGTCTGAAGCAGGGCATGCCCATTTGCACATACAAATTGTAGTATTTAGTTACCTATTAATGTCACATATTGAAGAAATCTATTGAATGCTATACTTTTTTCTATTATTACATTCCCATTCCATTAGGTCATTTACTAAAGTTTAATTAAACATGGCAGATTTGAAGGATGTGATGCGAATGCTAGCAGCAATGTATATAAGCCTAAAACCCATAATGCATGGATGATATTCACAAGGCATATGCTCTGCTATGCAGGTTTTCATTCTCTGGATCAGATTTTTCCATTCATCTGCCACAAAACTAATACACCAACAACAACTCAACCATCCATCTATTTCTTTCAACTTGTTTCTTCCATTACCAGAGTTGTAGTTTGTCCTGACAATATCAGACTCGATGAAAGAACTAACTATGGATAGTCTTTTACGATGCTCACACTCAAACAGCCAGTCATGCACTCAATGAAAAGCAGTAGACAAAAATAATACATAATAATAGATAAATAATTAGAATTTTCTGAATTTAGGAAGTGCTTCATCAGGCAAGTTACTGAACTAGAATTGTTATCTTATAGTGTGCTGCAATATCACTCATCACCAGTGGGTAAAATGAGGGGACCGTCCCTACTGCAATCTGCACACAAACATCATGTTTCATCATTCCATCCACTTATTCACTTGACTTTTGTTATTTTGAGTAATGGGGAGCTGGAGACAGTCCTGGCAGGACAAAGCATACAGCAGGATTAAACCCTTTATAAAATGCCAGTCATACATCAACACACAACCCAAAATTAATGACACAATTTTTTCATATTAATGGCCATTTGTTTCTAAACAATTCTAAATAGGTAAATAGACTTCCAATATTAATTAAAGAATATGCAATTGTGTTTAATGCCATACTCTGGGCTTATTAAATTATTGCTAAATGTTGTCATTGTGGATTTAAAGCTAAATGATGAGTTAAAAGGTACTGTTGGAAGGTATGAGCATTAAACACAAACTGTAGATCTGTTAGGAAAATCTCTCAAAAGTTATACAAGCCCTTCAGCAAAAGGCTTTTGGCTTTCTCATTTTGAAAAAATTAATTAAAAAGGAAGCTTATAATATCTCAAGGGGATACTCCATTACCAATAAAATGCCGAGTGGTTTCCTTTTAAAATTATTCATTGTATTTATCCTGTTAAGTAAGTGCTAATAAGGTTTAAAAAGGATCTTGATTAAACCTACATATACTTTGGAACTTTGAGGAGGAAGGTATTCTTAATTTACTTTTGGGTGCATTTACAGATACATAAAATTATTTTGATTCTTCTTGAATCTTTCATTAAGACAATGAATAAAGATGTTTGGCTCCTTTATAATGGGAATGTGGAATATAAACCTTGGTAAATCTTAAACGTATTTATTATTTATGGTAAATTCCACATGCATAAATATAAATGGCCCACGAAAATGCCTAATTTTACAGAGTTTAAAACTGTAATTGTTCATTAATGTATTTAAAAGGAGTGAAAATACTAAGGCCAAAAAAAAAAAAAACTATACACTAATGCAAACCACTAAATCTCAATTTGCTTTAATTTGTTTAACCTTTTATTATTATTTGTGTAAAACAGTTACAAAATTACCCCTATGTAAAAAGTTTGGAAGTTATGCATTTTTAGTTGTAGGGAAAAGCCAAGCAAAATGACAACTTTTACTGGCTAACTAAAAAGATTACAATATGCAAGCTTTCCAGGCAACTCAGGCCCCTTCTTCAGGCAAGATGTAATCACATAATGGCTAACACGGTACAACACCCTAGTACTACATTTTAGTTGTAATTTTTCACACATTGCCTGCTTAATATTGGACCAATAAATTTACTACAAAAAATTATCATCCATTACATTGTTATTTATACCAAATTGACAATATATTTGTAACGTTCAGTGCATTCTATTTAACACAATCGCTGTGACGTCACTAGTATTTTCCCTATACAATACTGTAAAAATAATGGAAATCGTCAAACCAAAATTAAGAATTGCTACGGGTATACAAGCTTCTTGACTTACAGTAACCAGACCACATTTTATATAGTGTCTTTCCAGACTGAACACCACCGCGGGGAACTTCAGGCAAGAGCAACACTAGCAGGTTAACGGAGTTGTTTACGATTGCGTTGAGAACCCACGGGCTGCTGGCTTAACAGTCCAAAGTACCTGCCTAAGATCATTCATCGCCTTGGACTTCCATAACTTGTTCCACTACATCACATTAAAATGCAGCAGTACTTTAGCATAATGCAACAATACAGTTCCACATAGTGGTAAACAGAAGTCATACCTTTTCCCAGTTTTTTTCCCCAAGAGTATAAAGTTTATAATAAATCGGTGATCGTGTTTAGGATGAAACTCTGTTTCTATAAATAGATCAGTGTAATTAAAAAAAAATACCGTAAAAGCTTTGCTAAGGTTTAAACTGCCAAAGTGGAGCCAAGATGGCGAAGGGCCTGGAAAGGCCAGTCAACATAAACAAATCGGCCGCACGCAACGCGCACAAGTTAGAAACCCATAAACCAGGTGATTTCGCTCCAAAAGTGAACATTCTGACACTTATAACGTTGGATAATGATCAGTATTCGCTGAAGCGTAAGCAACATCGCAGAACAGGGCCTTGCAATGAAAGCGGAACGACGTCTTATGAAACAGTAGGCATTGTGGCTCAATTAGGTGAAAGGCGCCACCGTTCAAACCACAAAGTGCTTTGAGCCAACATGTCCGACAGCGAGCTGCAGTTTCATCACAACCAGCGCCAACCAAAACAATGTAGGGGGTCGACAAAAAAAATAAAGAAAAAAAAGAAACTCACCGGTTTTCTCTTTGATTTCGCATAAAACGCTGAACAGAGCAGGTTTCATCCGGTGGCAATTTAAAGCATGCTTTCTGTCGAATAAAAGGAAAAAAGTTTAATTATAAAAATGTTTATAAATGTAAAAACCAGGAAACAATAAGAGGGGGTGCGCCGTTTCTATGCCTGTTCAAATGTAAATCCGAAATGCATTTAACTTTACACATGTTAAAAACGGGGATTCAAATAAAAGCTCTACGAGTGTGTTTAAAGTGCACGACGCGGAGCTCCTTAAGTTTTGGAAAAAATATCTTATTGTTTTCTTTGGGCCATACATCATAAAATAAAGCTTAAAAATACTGGCTACTTTAAGAAACAACACTTTCCAAGAAAACCAAACTGAGATCGCAATCTGAAATAGTGCCAATCAAGCTTAATTTGTTTTCTTTTGAAACGTGATTTATTAGGCTAGTGGGGCAATAAAGCCTTTTTGTTTCGGTTAAATGAGTCCCGCCACTGTCACACCAAACTAGTGAAGGTATTGTCTACCTGGGCCAAAAAAGAATACACACAATAAAGATCGAGCGTGCGCTCGTTTAGTCCTTTGTTAAGAGATTAACAATAACGAGGCTTCTAGATTTCGATTTACTTTGGATCTGTCATGGACCCAAGAGATGCAAAAGGAGGAAAAAAAAAAGATCATTTCAGTCCACAAACGTTAACGGTAACCAGAAAAACTTGGGAGCTATATCAGGTGATTGTTTAATGATTCAACCCTGAAATATGTATAAATATTTAACAATCTGGTATCCCTGCACTGGCTGCGTTACATGTCACGCACACAAACGTGTGCATTTTTTCCATTTCCCGTCCAAACACTAGAAAGTAGGCGATCGGGGAACGAGACGCTTAAAACGCCCATCCTTCCCAACAGAAACTACATCCAAAGTTGGCAGGGAGAGAAAGGCTCGACTCGCCCCTGCCTGCTCACACAAAAGTGTGCCGATCGCTTGTTTGCGTTCCGTAAACACAACACCTCAGCACGCCAATAGCAGCGATCCTTCGCACAAGTCAAGCGAGACAATTATATCGGATTAACGCTAATTATGCAGACAGCGCCCCGCAGCAGAGAGGCAGCGAACGGAGCAGCCGAGCCTCGGTGTGGGCGCCTACTGGGGATCGAGCCCCGCCATCCCGACATGCCGTACTAACTTTGCTTGCGCTTCGTCCAAGCTCTGGTCGGTGATGGTCATGATCTGCTGCAGGATGTCGCCGATGTCCCTCCGAGTCTCGGCCCCGTTCTCGTGCAGGTTTCCCGAGTGGTGCGAGGGCGACTGGAGGTGTGCGGGGTTCATGGGGTGCATGGACGGGTGAGCCGCCAGGCTTGGCTCTCGCACGCCGGGCCCATTTCGCGATCCCGCCGCCGTTGTTTGCTGCTGTTGTTGTAACATGCTGGCTTTGCGCCGCTGCGCTGCCGCCGCCGAGGTGAGTAACTGGAGAGCCGACGGAGGTTGGAGCCGTAGAGGCAGCTCTCTCCGCGGGGGAGGAGAAGAAGGAGGAGGAGAAGGAGGACAGAAATAAGAGGGAGGGGGGATCTGGAGAAAAAGGGTAGGAGTCGTAGCACGGCGCTGTGAAGTAGCGATTCCTCACGGGAAGTGGGACTGCCGTTCGGAGCGCCTGAGCTGAGTCCACCAGGGGGTAGTGAAGGACGATAATGGAAGAAGAGTACAAGCCTCGTAAATGTCACGATCCAGAGGTGGGTGGCCTCCTGCTGCAGTCCTCGCAGCAGGGCGAAGAGTTCGTTTGATGAGAGCGAGAGTTCAGCTCGGGTCGCGAGTACTGGGAGTGCAAGTGCTGCCGCATGTTCGTCAACGAATCCTGGAGGGAATAGCTGCAGAGCAGAGTCTCTTGGGCTAAACTCAAGTCTCCCATCTACATCTGCTTCATTTAGCTTGAACGGAAATCCAGTGTATTCGGTGCGAATATAATGGAATAAGTGCGAAAAGCTATTAATGCGATTGACACACGACCCGCCGTGTTGACAGTTGATGCTGGGGTAGGCTGCGACTCCCCGATCATTTGGGAAGTAATGAATACTGGCAGGTAAAATGAGTCGGTCGTCCACTGAGTAATGCGAATGCACAGGAAAGCCGTTTGTAGAAACATCCTTGTACTCATCTTCCTAAACCGTTTATCCAGCTCAGGGTCGCGGGAAAGCTGGAGACTATCCCAGCAAACTTAGGGCGCAAGGCAGGAACAATGCCTGGATATAAAATATATTTGGAATGCACAGACTAAAAGCCTGTTGCTATTACCATCAAACTGACATTAAAGTAATAACCATTTTAAGTTTAGACATTTTTTTACTCAAACACTGCTATTACCTAACAGCTTACAAATCAGAGAACCCTGGTTTTAAAATGTGTTTATTTATCAAACACAATTTTGACAATTTTTATCACTTAAGATTTTCATCCAGCTTAGGTCAGTAACAATGTGTTTTGTCTCTGTTTATTTAACGCTTCCATTTGGAAACACATTTCTTTGAAGTCTGCCTACATCTGACACCAAGGATTTTATTTGTTTCATTGTTTTGGTTTTTTTTTTTTCTTTCTTTGGCTTCATACTGGGGAGGGCTGGAACACTTACCTGTAGCCATTTAGAAACGTTGAACAGTATTGTTTTAAATACTTATTGAAGTAAATGGACAGGTTTTTTTTTCTTGCCTAAGAAGTACACTTTGACTAAAGCATTGAAATATAGAGCAGTTCCAGTAAATCTTTTACAGACACAGACAGTGTGCCAGTCAGTTGCAGAACCTAGTTATATACACACTCACACAGCCACTATGGAATTGCCAAACCACCTCACTTACACATCTCTGTGGATGTGTAAGAAGAAATAGAGTGCCCACGATGAAGCTTTGGAAACACTGGGAGAAGATGCAGACTTAACATGGACAATAACCATTTCAAACCCAACATGTTCCACAAGGGCATCAGTGCTAGCTACTGCACCACTATGCCACCCTATGTATATTAAATTAATGCTACTTACAGGGTCACTAAGTGAGTCAACTGCAGTGTGAAAACTGATATTTCAGTTTATACAGTAGCTTTACTCCATGGTTATTGCCCAGACCTGAAGTGGAACAAGCATACCGCCTTAAACTCTGAGAAATAAGATTTAGAGCTGAAGTTTT
Source organism: Polypterus senegalus (assembly GCF_016835505.1). Classification (NCBI taxonomy): domain Eukaryota; kingdom Metazoa; phylum Chordata; class Cladistia; order Polypteriformes; family Polypteridae; genus Polypterus; species Polypterus senegalus. The sequence continues at coordinate 68,695,686 of NC_053164.1, read as the reverse complement.
TAGAAGATGGATAAAGCAAACCTTTCCTTTAGCTGTTAATTATTAAGACATTTTACATCAATGTATTAAGCCAACCTGTTTATCCATCACACATAAAGGGAAACACATAACTGCACAATTCAGCAGCATCTAAAATAGAGATCATCTGTCTGTCTGTCTGTATGTCCGTCCTTTTTTCCATTATAAGGATATGGAGTGAGACACCAATTAATAGTTGGGCAGCCACACATACTGTGATAATAAACCAATTTGGCAACCTGAAGTGCTGGAGAACTGCTACAAAATAAACAGTCATTATGTTAAAAAATATGAGTAAAATCAAATCTTGTCCCACTTTATACCAATATTCCTTTCATTTTTTGCAGTGTTGGATATCACCCCACTGCCGGTCTAGTATCTTAAGCACCTCTGTCTGTTTTATTAAAATACTTTTCTGTGTTTTTTATTGACTACAATAGAAACATATTTAAAAAGCCTATGAACCTTATGGATGGTTGTTATCTCATAAATCTTGATATTTCAGATAGGACAGGAAGAAATTAATTTTTGTCTCACCTTCTTGTACAGTTTCACTGTGTTGCCAACCATATGTGTGTTCAGCTCTTTATGTGGTGGCCGATTTTAACGATTAGACAATGGTTACTAAGTGTATGTTTAGTCAATATTTATGCTTGTTTTTTTTGTTTAAAAGGAATAGGTATTTTAGACCATCCATCTGTCCTTCTATTCTTATGCTCATACATCATCTAATCCACTTACCAAGTTTAGGATTGCAGCTTCTGCAGCCTGTCTTGCCAGTACAAGGAGTACCAGTACAAGGTAGTTAATAAGGTTGATTAAGGCACCAGTCCATCACAGAGAACACTTCCACACAGACACTCCCACATATGTTGCGAGAAGCACCAGTTCCACAGAGGGGCTCACCTGCACCTACACCGGGCCAATTTGGAATGTGGTGGGAAAACGTGAGTATCTTAAAGAATTTCTATTCAGAGTTTGCTTCAGGATCATTGTCAAATTTTTAAGCTTCAAATTTCTAGACTACCTATCTAATTTATTCTTTTTTGCCCAATCTTAATGGAATATTGGCAGGAATATTTTTATTCTGAAGTACGTTTTGCACATACAGTATACATCCATATTGTTGCAAGTTATGAGTAGATCGGTAAACATTGTACACAATTAAGTGTAGGTAGAATTACAGTCCTGTGATGGACTGTTGACCCCTCCTGGATTGAGTCAGCTCTGCATCCAGTGCTACTGAAACCCTACATTGAATTAAGCAGTATTAAAAATAACTGCATGAAGTTTATGAAGTGGATGACATTAGCTTACAGTCACCATTGTTATGAGTTGTTTTTCTTTTTTGTTTTGAGTAAACAACATAATCATATAATATTCTTATAATCATATAATAATCCAGATCAGGATTATATACAGCCAGTGCCCATCATGTCAGCACTGAGCATAAGTCTGGAAATAGCCCTGGTCAGAGTGCCAGGCCATTGCATGATCAAATTTATACACACATCACACCAAACTCTTACTCACATAGTGGCAGTTTAGAATTATCAGTCAACTTAACCAGCATTTCTTGGGGTTTGTGTGTGAACAGCTTATGCATACATGAAGAGAACATGCAAAGTCTACATGAACGATGACGAAATATGATATTTCACCGTAGTATGCTGGATCATTGAGGTGGAATCACAACCTTCTGTGCCCCAATGAAGTGTTCCTGATGTTGAATATCAAACTTTTAAATAGTAGTTGCTGGTGTCAACTGTTAAAACCAACAATATCATTTTGAATTTATATCTGAAAAGGTAAGATCAATTTTATTCCAAATCCGTCTCTGCACAGTCTGATGTCTGGCTTCCCATGGCTTACACTGAAGAGTTTACAAAATTCTGAATAAAATTGCACACTTGCTACTGGCAGAGTCTATCCGGAGATGACCAGACTCATTGCTGGAACTAGCCCTGAAGAGAGTGCCAGTCTGACACACATCATACTTTCTGTGTCTCTGGGGCCACAGTCTATCTGGCAGCATCTGGACAGGACAGGAGGCAGGATGTCACAAAGGACTCCCCCATATGTACGTACACTTGCATCCAAACAACATAAGATCTGCAATAAATCTAGTGTGCACTTGGGGGTAAAGCAACCAGTTGGAGGGAGAATGTTCCAACTCATAATGTTTGGGGCAAAGGCACATTTTTTTCTTGATTTATCTCTTTGCTCCACCGTTTAAAATGACATGATTTAATTCAGATGTGATTAAAATGCACATTGCAGACTTTAATTTAAGGGTATTTGCATACATTTTTGATCTCGCCATGTAGAAAATACAGCACGTTTTATACATTGTTGCCCTATTTTAGGGCACCATGATGTAAATCAAAACAAAATGAGTTTTTGTCCCAAACATTATGGATGGCACTGTATGTACATTTTTTGAATGCCATGTAAACTGATGCCTTTGGTAAGAAGAGGCACAGTTTTGAGGTTGATTTCAGGTACCAGTCTTCCCGAGTTCATAAAACAAATTGATAATTTTCCTCACACATCCATTTTGTATTCAATTGTGCTGTTGCAAAAAACATGTAGCCTGCTCCAAAAGAATTAGAACAGGGAACAGTACTCTAAATAAAGAACATTTCTTTGGCAGCACAATTTGGCTTTTGATTAAGAAAAAACCATGAAGAAAAATTGTAACTATAAGTTGTTATTGTTGCTGTCTCATAGCTCCAGTAGAAACAGATTCAAATCCAAGACTAAACCTGTTTAAATTGACTTACAATGGATAAGTAAGTGCATGTGAACTGCAGTAGACTGGTGCCCCATATAAGGCTGGTGGATTGCAATCCTGCCATTTTAGTCTTTGTTTGAAGCTAAATGAATTAAGCAGGTCTGAGCGCAGATGAAAGGAGAAACTGACAGACTTCTAGGAACTGAATTGACTAATTTATCCAGGCAATACTGCATATTGTAAAGGATCAGTAGGCTTTGGAAAAGGATTAGCTGAAAGGCCAAGGCTGATGCAAGTTTTTAACGCTAACTTCTGTAAAGTTCAAAGACTATTCTTTTATAGAGCTGGCTCATATTGTTTCAGAAGAATTAGCAGGAAAAGGTAGCAAATAATCTCAGTCATTAAACTGCCACCCTAAAGAATCATGTGTGGGTTTATAAAGAAGTTACTCTTTTATCCATAAATATCAATTTTTACTGAAATATCACAAAATATGCACTAGATGGTGCTGGCTGTTATGTGCTCTTTTGTCTTGCAAGAAAGATATTTACTTTTGTATAAAATGAATAGTTAAAAATAATAACCTTTTCTCAAAGAAAAATCTGGATCTGGCAGTCTATTTCATTGCATTATAATAATTTAAGTAGGAGTAACTGAGTGGGTTTTTCATTGGAGCAAATGATGTATAAGATCTCACACTTTATAGACTCTTGTCTTCCTCTGTTCCAATTTCTTTTCCTGGCATTCTGTACCTGTACAGTGCAAGCGACTTGATGCAGCTGGTTGCATTCAGTAAGCCCACAGCAAATTAGGTTCATTAAAGGAGACAGACCTAGCATAAATCTGTCACCTCAGTGCATGCTAATAAGGCAAACAAGTCAGCAATTTAGAAAGTGATTACCATAAGAATAATTGATAGTTAGTTAATTACAGGGTTGTTTAGCTTTGATTGATTTGGCTTGAGAAGGTGGCTGCTGGAAAGAAGGTGTGCTACTAGACATGCTTGGCATCATCCCAAGGAATCCACAGTCTTTAGGAACTCGGAGACAAAATTAAGCAGAGGTGCAACTGTCAAAGCCGTTTTTCAGCTATGAAAAGGTTGCTATGAATGAGACAGCCTGACCTTCACAACGTGACAACACCTATAGACAATATTCGCCCACTGCATATTTTGAGGTTGGCTGGCTTACCAGGGCCATAATAACAGAAGATTTCACCATTTAACCAAATATGTAAACCCAGGAAAATGTTTGCTCAGCTGAGACACGTCTGACGTTTGTTTTTAGCTTCAACCATCTTGTATAGCCGAGGTTGTTGACTTCCTATTCGGAAATCCCCAAGACAGGAAGTGAATTTAACCACAGACTCTCGTAGCTAACGGCAAACAAACGTGTGCATGCGGTTGGTTACGTGCAAGACAAGGAGATGTGCCACCCTCTGTTCTCCCATGCTCAAAATCCAGATATGAATGCTGTTATTTATTTTCTGTCTGTGAACTTTGTCTTCTTTATTAAGAAATCAGCTGGGACGTACAAGAGGTGTTTTGTGGCATCTGCATATCAAGGTGCTTTTATTATTACATTTTGTCTTTGCTTTAGCAGAGCAAGAACACATTATCACTGACGGAGTCAAAAATCTATTAAAGTATAACAGATTACAGCATTATAGACACCACTGATTCTGAATCTAAATATTTGAAAATAATCCTGCATCAGTGTGGGGATTCCCTCCCCCATGCCTTCTGGTAGTGCTGTCTGGTTTTAGAGAAGTTACGACAAAAAGGCCAAAGAGAAAGGGGAAGCAGTGAAATGTGATGCGTTAACCTCATAACTATCCTCATCCTATTTTTAAAGCAAATGCTAAAAGGTCTTTTGATAACTATCAATCTATGCATTTATGACACAGCCATATCTATCTATCTATCTATCTATCTATCTATCTATCTATCTATCTATCTATCTATCTTTTATATGACTTCCTACATCGGCTCAGTATGAAAACACTATTTTCTCTTGGGGTCACAGAAGCTACTGCAGCTGACTCTAACTATACAATCATTTATAAGGCTCATTGAACATATTTCCGTTATTGCTGCTTTCTTTTTTCCTAGCTAGTCAGAATAATCACTCTAGTTTTTTTTAAGCTCTAAAAATTGGCAAAATTCATTTGGTAAAAAAGTTTATTTTATACAGTTTAGTAAGTTTGTGAGCATAACAATAGTACAACTTACTTTTCTTGGAAATTCAGGAATGAATGCTTTCTGTTGCTGTGAGTTTCATCCTACATTTCTGCCATCCTTTTCAACATTCATTGTTTCATTTTAACATAATTGCTTGTTAAAACTGTTTTCAACATCAAATCAGTAAAGAGACTAAGTAACAAGATAGCTAAAAATTCTGTGCATGCTTGTTCATTACTGAGCAGATCTTTCAGTAAAGAGAAAAAAGAAATTACCAAAAAAGAGGGTCTGGAGGGTCTAATCCTGAGAATCTATAAAATAGTTAATTTAAGAAAGAAAATAAACTGTACAATACATTGACAGGAATGCATTCTATCTATCTATCTATCTATCTATCTATCTATCTATCTATCTATCTATCTATCTATCTATCTGTCTGTCTGTCTATCTATCTCTTATCTGTTTTTTATGTGACTTCCTACATTGGCTCAGTATGAAAACACCATTTGCTCTTGGAGTAAGAGAAGCTATTGCACCTGACTCTAACTAAACAGTCATTGTTAAGGGTCATTGAACATATTTCCAGTTGCATAATATGAATAAAAGAGAAGTTAAACAAGTAATTGTCACTAATCGAACTAGAAGTTCTGTTTAAAGTTAAAACATCTTCAACACTGTATTACAAGCCTATCAGTACAAAAGCAGCACAAAACAGGATAAGACCTTGACAGGTTTTGAAGAAAACCAAAGAGAAACCACTACTGGCAGGTGGCAGGTCGTTCTGCATGTTTTTGTGGATAGGTAGAGGCTGCCAAGGAATGTTGTGCCCTGTCACTATGCATATTATATCAGAAGCACATCTGCCATGAACGTCAGAGTACAGAAGGAGGGAGAGATACAGTGAGTGGCACCTTGTCATATAATCTGTCATATTCTTATAATTGAAACTCTCTGCATTTGCACCTATAATGTTAAATGTGTCTGATACTCAAAGAAAATTAGCTATGGATGTTTGGACTTCTCTTGCCCTTGAGATTAGGCTGCCTTAGAAGCTTGTCTCTGGTATAGCAACACCAAAGTCCTCTAAAGGATATTGTAGTCTGATGTGCTTGTAGCCACAGTTGGCCATCTCTAAAAGTCATTCCAAGAATCAAGCCTTGGTGTGTTCCTCGCTGCTAGTGGAACGTTAAGGTTGTAGCTAAATGGAGAGCTGGGATGAAGGCTGAAAGCTAACTAACAGGAAGAGAGAGAAGCCAAATATTGAGACAAAGAGACTGGAAGCAAAAGTCCAGATAGTACAGTTTTGGAGAAAAAACAGAAACCACCTGAAAGGACCACAGAGGCAAAACATGTAGATAGTGTAAATGAGGCAAAAAGATTTTGTTTTATTCTCTGTGTTCTTTTGCTTTATGGGTCACTTGTGTATTTTGTCAATCTACTATGTAATTCAACTCTAATTTGTAGGTGTGTTTGTTTGTTCGGTTCCTCTGAGCAATCTTGTTTGGTCACTAGTGGGCTCTGTTGGCTCTATTCTGAATATGATTAGACACTTTGTATTGGAAGAAAACATGGACAGGGAAGAAATTCTGTCAGTCTTTTTGTTATTTTCATTATCATTTGTAATTTGTGCACATCGGAGGGTGACTTTTAGGCTTGTCATAAGTAAGCAATACCTCCCCAGGGACACCAAGGGGCCCGATCACTGACTCTTCTGTCTCTTTTTCCAACCACATCTATAAGAAGAAGGTTATTCTAGGCAACTGACTCTGCCCATTTCAGTCCACAATATATAAATGCAGGGTGCTTCCGGAAGGAGGCATCTCACTTGGGAGATGAGCCACCCGCTCGATGGAGCGCCGAACATCTTTTGAGCCATTTTGTTTCTTATTGTACCATCACATGCCTGCTATTTTTGACACACCTTATTATACTGAGTAAGCAGGATGGCCTGGATCACACCCCAACATTTCATCTTGACACTTGTATTACTCATGGTCAATGACACATTATACAACATGCTTGTCTCCATATGAATATACTGTATGACACTAATCATATACAGTACATACATTTTCAAGCCCACTTAACCCATTTCAGGATTGCAATTGGCTGACGCACGTCTCGGTCTTAGATGTGGTTTCTTGCTGTGCCCACTTGTGCACACAAACATTTACAAAGGGCCAATTGCTAATCAGCCTAACTTGCACATTTATGGCGTGTAGAAGGAAAGCCTACACAAACAGAGAACACACAAATACTACAGAGTCAATGGAATTAGGAATATCACTAACTATGCTGGATCATCAGTAATGATAAATGATAGCAAAAAAAAGTGTGTTACAGCTGCATTCAAATGTGGCACAGAGGGAATTTGAATGGTCTCTGTATAGATAGAGAAAGTTAACTTCTGCAAGAATTTTATAGGGTACTGTCTGATAAATTCCACCATACATTAAAGGCATATTGTTACACAGTGAGTAAAAAGGCATATTTTAAAAGAGAAGAGGTTCTTGAAGAACTATTGAGGTTTGTGGGGTTGATTCCTGCTTTGTGCCTAATGCTGCAGAAGCCCCTGTGGCTCTGAACTTGAGTAAGCAGCTTTCAAAATTTCTAGTTGAATACTAAAAGTCACTTGGTATTTTCATATTATTTGCAAATCTTATGCTTTTTAAATACTTGGAAGTTTCCTTCTTCAGCCCTGCATTTTTTCCTCTTTGGACCCTTACATTGTCAGAGCGATGCAGCATTTAACATGGCTGTCTCACAGCACTTGGAGTCCAGTTCAGCTGAAGTGACTTCTTTATATGAAGTTTGCAAGTTCTGCCAGTGGTTAGGTGACATTCTCTAGTTTGCTCCCACAATCATAACTTTGGGCTGATTGCTCTGACTCAGTGATTGTCCTTTTCATTGTCACGCATCCTTTTGATTTATGTTGCTGCTCCATGCTACACTGTTATTAGCCAACCGAATGGATGGATCTTTATACTGCTGTTGTTTGTAAACAAAATATTCAAAGGCTTGCTGTAGAAACACAGTTAAGGTTCAGAAATGTACAGGTGAATAAAGTCAGCATAATGTTCAACTTTTCCACAAGTGCCTTTGCCTGACCAGCATGAAACTGTACTCAAGTTATGAGATGCAGCCTTCAGCAGTACACAGCTGATCTTTTAGAGTCTGTGTGCACCACAGTGTAAACCTTCCATAACTGGGTCTGTGCTCCCGGGTTTTTAAAGGTCACAAATCTGAAATTTCTTTATTCATTCTTCAGTCTATTTCAATACTGTTTAAGGATGCTTGAAAGAAATGCTGTTAAAAAATAGTTTTATGTACTCTAGTGTCTCTGATGTACTTTACTGAATCACTGATATGAATTTTTCGAATTGTCACAAGAGGTGCATTAGGTAAGTTACTCTAAAGGTGCAAACAGTAAGTCAGAGGCAGAGATTGAGATTGGCTTCTGCTTTCCCTTTACCCTCAGGATAAAGCTTGTTTAGAAAATGGATGGATGGATTAAATTAAAAAATATATATATTTATACCTTCAGTATAATACTGTCACATCACAGTAGTTCAGTTGTTAACGCCTCAAAGCTCAAGGACATTATATTCAAATCCCAGCCTGACCACTATCTGTGTGCAGTTTTCATATTCTCATCTAAGTTGGTTTTCCTTTGGTCGATTCGACTCCCTAAACTGTTCTAATATGAGTAGGATGTAAAATGCAGTGTGCTGCCATCCCCTCCAGTTAAATATATTTACCCAAAACTGTCATGACAGACTTCAGTTCCCCTCAATCCTATATCTGAATTAAGCAGATTCAGTAGATGGGAGGTTGAACCACTCCCCAGTTTTGTCTTCAGGCCACTCTGTATACAGCAATAAAAATAGTTAATAGGAGTTGCAGGCAGAAAGAAGCTATTGAGAATAAAATTAAATTTAGCACTTATGAAATAGACTATACTAGAAAAAGATTCGTGCTTTTGATTTAAAATAGAAAAAAATGCAAAGTTGTTATGAAATCTGCTAGTTTGTCTAGAAAGTGGGAGGGAGATGGGGAAGTAGCTCAAGCAATCTACTCATACACACCGGATGGACGTCGGCGTGAAATGCAACACTCTTGCACAGTTTTCACTTCAGACTGAAACCACCCCTCGCACTAAAAAACACTTCCTGTCGCAGAGTCGTCCTTACTGAGCAGGAAACCTACGCATACATTTTGGGTTGTTTTGGGTTGCACTTTGAATTTTTTTCATTGAGCTGAAAAGAAGATCAATGCTACTGCTGCTGATTTGGTTGATATGGGCACGGGAGGACACTGGTGAGCAAGGTGAGCAGGGTGGGAAGGGTCGGTCTACAGAGCCATTCTCAAGTTTTCTGATTATTCTTTAAGTGGTTGAACATTCCTTATTAATATGATCTATAAATGCGATGATAATTGGTTTCAGCTCTAGCAAAGTGTACTCTCGGAAGACAATTTCTGGTAACCTTTGCTAACCTTTTTTTCAAAAACATTTACATATGAATGGCAGTTTTGGTGTTCTGACGCCTGTGTCATGGACGTAGTGGTATTGCTTAATATTTGCTTGTCTTGCTTTCCTCGTTCAGGCCAAAAGATTTGCTCCTGATGATTTCTCAAGGAATGGATGAGGGCCAAAAGTCAGAAATTGCTGGGATTGAGTCTACTAAATCTGCCTTGGATGAAACTGAAGCTATGCAGGGATGTCACTTATCAGAATTTTGTGGTGGACCAGGGATAAGTGAAAAAGACCAGGAAACAAAGCATGAGAAGGAGGAGGAGGAGTTTGTATTATGTCAAGAGCTGGTGGCAAAGGAGTCAGATTTAACTCTAGACTCAGGAACTGTGTCCCTAGCTTATGAAGAAGCTGTAAAAGATTCAGCAGAAGCATCAGGACAAAGCGAGATGTGCAAAGCTGTTGAGGATATTGTGCTCAGTGAAAAGCATTTGGGAGACATCAGTGAGGATGCAAATGACCCTGCCAAGAAGGATTCTACCATTAAAGGAGCTGCGAGGAACGAAGATGATATGGGCCAAGTCACTAAGGAGGTGGACACGGTTAACTGTGATAAAACAAAGGCTGGAATGCCGTCAGAGAAAGAGGCCTCAGAACTAGACATCAAGGAAAAGAGGATGGCAGATAGTGATGCAGAGGAAGTGACGAAGAAAACAGTGAGCCATAATTTGATTGGCACTGAAGTGGCTGAAATGGAAGAAAAAGTGGGATTAGAAGATCTGTCCAATGTCACTACCAATGATGAAATCTCCTGTAATCTTGCAACAGAGGAGAAATCAGCAGGATTGGACCTTCTTAAAGCCCCAGGGAAATCTCTCAGCTCCAGCGGCTCTTTCAAGGTGAGTATTGTCTTCAGAATGCCATTAATTCTTTCACTGATACATATGCCTCATTACTGTAAGGAATTGTGTCTTCCAAATGGCAATGCTTTGTCTATCTTACTACTAAACATTCAGTCTGTCGGGATCTACTTTTGAAGCACAATACTCCATTAGTGGCTATTTCTTTCCTTGGAGACCTCCTCTTCTCCATTAAGAGTCCTGCACTCTGCTATGCAGCTCCATTACTGGGCTGGTTAATAAGGTTAGAATTTCTCTTCCATTTTAAACTAACATAAGCAGTCTTTCTTTTATCTGCTCAGGTGTAATGAGGGAAACATTGTCCACATTGCCCTAGCAGCTTCCAGGAAGTTTCTTCTATGTTTCATGAAGGAATGGAATTCTAAACCCATACTTCACTTATTGCTGATTTATTGCTGTCTGTGGAGCTCTCTCATTTTCTTCATTTATTTTACAGGCCCACAGACTGACCCCAGATTTTCCAGATGCACTCATTGACCTGCTGGTCCAGTTTCAAAGCCGTCGACTGAATGACCAGCGCTGCTCATTCCGGAGGGAGCGAGATGAGATGCGTAAAAGACGCTGCTATTCTGAGCCTTCCACCCCTCAGGGGTTACATAAAGGTGAGTAAAAACTGCATTTCTAGAGAAAATCAATAAAGACACACTTATATAACAAATTTAGAACTCAAATGAGGTTAAGTGAAAGCATCTTATTGGTCTAGATTCATAAGTAGTTAATTGGGAGAAAATCATCTAAAGACCAATGCATCTCAGATACCACACAGTTTAGTAGACCTTAGTACTTTGTAAAGAAATCTCAACTTCATAAAAAGATTGCATAAGTCTGGAGAAAATGGATTGAAACCCCATGTTTTGGTAAATACCAATTCTCGTTAAAACCTTTCATTAAAATCAACTAAGAATCCATCTCAATGAGTTCTTTGTGTCTGGCAGGTTCCTTTGTAAACATCTAATCAAAGGGCTGCCAGGTCACTTATTGAATGATTCTCAATTTATGGCCTCAGGGAGCTGGCGCCTATTGCAGTGCAAGACAGGGACCCACCTTGAAAAGAGTGCCAGGGTACATGTGTTTAGGACATGGGAGGAAAACCAGACTACCTGAAGAAAAACCTATACAGGCATAAAGGGAACATGTAAACCGAAGACAGACAACAGCCAGACCAGGATTGAAACCTGAATCTCTGAAGCTGTGAGGCAGCCATGTTAATCATTATACTACTATGCTGCTCTAAGTCATTCATTAAATTTGAATTTTTGTTTAAATGGTTGTCCTGTTGCTTTTTGTATTCATGAAGTGAAATACCTTTCTTTTCTTTTCCACTTCAGAGAACTGGAGTCTTATAACATATTTATTAGTGTATGAAGACACATGTACTCACCTTATAAGATGACACCTTTGTTACTCTTTAAATGCCTTGAAGCCAACCTAGTTTATGTGCTGAAGACACTCTGAATCATAAAATCTTTTTTGCATTAAAATTTTTTTATATATTTGAATATTCTTGGTAGTTAAATTGCGCAGTAATTAGCACTGCCACACATCTGCAGAGTTTCATTTAATTTTCCAACCCGCTATTTCCTAACACAGAGCAGAACACACACACACTAGGGACAATTTAGGATCACCAATGCACCTAAACTGCATGTCTCTGGATTGTGGGAGGAAACCGGAGCACTCGGAGGAAACCCACATAGACACGGGGAGAACATGCAAACTCCACACAGGGAAGACCCGGGAAGTGAACCCAGGTCTCCTTACTGCAAGGCAGCAGCGCTACCACTGCGCCACCGTTGCTGCCCCATCTGCAGAGTTCAGGTCACAAAATCCCTGCTCTGTCACTGTTGTGAGTGGGATTTGCGAGATCCCAGTGTGTCTTTTTGGGCTTTCTCTGGGTTCCCTAAATTTAACCCAACCTGACGTGTGTGTCAGCCTGACTCATGACTCTAAGTTGCCCCCATATGAGTAAATGTAAGTATGCATGTGTAAGTGTGTTCTATATAATACTGACTCCTGGACTAGATTTCATTCTTGCCTTGCAACCATTGCTCAAAGAAAGGGCTGTGGCCCCCAAATTACAAGCTAGAAGAAGCAGAATAGACATATATCTGAAAGCTAACAATCTTAAGAAAAAAGTGAGCTTAAATCAAGAAATGCATTAAGGGGAATAATAGATCTGTCATCTAGCAGCCTTATTTATAAAAATCTTAAAAGAACTCTGATACATGTGGTCAGTTATTTCCTAGACCCCTGACTGAGAGCATAAAGAAGTCACCAAATTAATTCAATAGTTCAAATGACATTGGGTTCTGCAGTGGAACATAGAAATAAAACCAATCAGCAGCCCAGGTTTAAGAGCACCTCAAACAGGAGAGTGCAGATGTATACTAGTAAATGCTGCCATTGAATCTGAATCTGAAAATAAAAGATATTTGGTGACTGTCAAGGTACACATTCTAGCACTAGCAGGTTAACAAAATGTAGCTATATTTGGAAAGAGCAATTTGTTTTTACCATGCTTTAATATCAGAAATGACAACTGTGTCATCAGTATTTTCTGCTGCATGGATAGTTAAAGATTGGACTAATACTGAAAGTTGGAATATTTTTGTTCTCTACACTCTTGGTATTACACTATCTAAACATGTGAACATAAGGAAGAAACCTTGGTTGGAATCCCCTTGAGAAACTGATATGTTGTTTCATAGATGATTCCCCAAATGTTACGCTTTTGGAGTGCTCTTTAAAAATTTGTAAAGATCAGAATACACTTGACTGAACTGGCAGAATACCAGACCACCTGCATTTTAGTCACTTACAGATTGTTTGTTTGAAAACTTGATCATTCATTATTCAGTGTAAATTGTTTAAATTCCAGACAAAACGGGCACATTTACATTAGAAGAGTGGCTTGCAAAACTTAATTTTAAGCATTATTTTTTTCATCCTTTATTTTTTATATATTTTTTTATTCGACCAGCTAGAGCATTTCTAAAAAAATACATGTACCTTCTCTTCCCATTGCCATGCTGAACTGTTTTCTTTGCAAAATCCTAAATTTTCAAACAATTTAAATGATCGACGGCCTTGTAGGAGAGAATACGATATTACAGTTGTGCATCCCAAAGATAATTTAACACTTCCTTGAAAGTTAGCTTTTTAAAATAAATATACTGATGAGAAAAAAAAACAATATTTTCTGGAACGAGAAAACTATAGTTCTAGCCTGTGTACTTTTACAAAACATTTTCAGGTTTTTTAGCCCTGACCAGTGACACATTGCCAGTCCAACAAACGTAAAAGCTTGCTAAGTTCACTTTTATCACACGAGGTCCTGCAGGTCTATGCCATGATTACGTAACCTTTAAAAATTACTTAATTAAATGTTTAGGCTACTGCAACACAATCCCACCCTTTGTCTCATTCTGAATTTCATCAGAAGCAATCGAGAGGATCATTGGCATGCTGGAGGCAGACAAGTCATGTGCCACTTTTGGCAAGCATTGTTGGCTTCATGACCATGTCGGGACCAATAAGCAACCAAGATCTGGTTGTCCTCAAGTGACTACACCACACCTGATTGGTCAATCTGAGAGATCACTTCACATCTACAACTTGTACTATTGCATCTGAAACTAACAACAGAGACAATGACTGTATCATTGACAGGATAGTGAGAGGCAGGCTCCATGCTGCTAGCCTTAGAGCAAGGTGACCTATCAGTGTCTCCTGCTCACACTTTCTTAAGGATCTGACCCTGCAATTCCATACTACACATAGTTGCTGTGGTCACTACTGTTGTGATAAATGGTGGCATGCAGCATTTCTAATCCTAAATTCCACAGAGCATATTCAGGGATGCCCTGGATGACAACATCCAGAGATGTGACACTCTACCTGTTGAAGGCCTATAGTTTTATTAGGCTTTTCTTCAAGAGTATATATAATGCACAACTACAGATTCAGAGACTTGTTGGCTCTGTGCACCAGTGGTGTTAAACAGTGGTGGCTTGAAAAGGCAGTCACAAAAGTTAAAAAGGATATAAGATACATATTGTTCATGTTTAGAGCTGCTACTGTTTTTCTGTTGTTCTTCTTGTCGTTCGGTTGTGCTGTTCCATCATTCCCATTTGTTTATTGTTGTTTCAGCACTGGTGTAACAAGGAGTATTGTATTTCTTTTTTCCATTGGCATATATTATTAATCATTTGTGAACCCTACCAAAAATCAGAAAGGCATAAATATAAATTTGGAAAGACTGATTTTTAAAATTACATATACATAATAAATATAAGTGGCAGAATATAGGCATTTCAGCTGGTATTTCTGCCAATTTGCCAAGGTATATGCAAGTTTATAAAAATGACATATATTTTATATAAATGTACTAAAAGAATAAATTGAAATAGTATTGTAATGCATGCCTCTCACCGAAGTCATATAATATTGAGTAGAAGTTTTTTTTTTCCTTTTTATTAAACTAATTGTATTCTTTTAAGCTACCTCCTAAATGGTCACCATTAATTTTAAATGACACATTTTTGTGTTTGTTTGATTTAATGCTACAGTATTACTGTAATGCAAATACACATTAGAGCCAAAACTCCACATTCATTAGAATCAAGTGGTATGTTTACTTTTGACTTATAAAATATTTCTCCCCATCTTGTGTTTTTTATTTCTTTAAAAGCACAAAAATAAACAAACAAAAAACTGTCAGTGATATGTTAGTACTGTTTAAGAATATCACACACTTTTTAGTTTCAGTGTGGGGTGCTCAACCTTTTTTTAATCCACTTTATTTCATAGCCATTAATAACACCCGTCACGTTAAATCTGATTGGTGAATCTCATGCAAATAAAACATCAACAATGTACAATATAAAAAGTGTAATCATCACTATCTAACAAACCATAAGCAACCAATTTAAGAAAACAGACAAGTCTCAAAGATCAAAATATAAAGTAAGGGGGTGTTACCGTTATGAAACAAAGACATATCTCTGCTTCATTTTCTTTAATTAAAGATCTCCTTGGTTAAAAACTTCTTAAGCAAATTAATTTAAAATGTTAACTGTGAATAAGAGAGAGAAAGAGGTTAAGAGCACGCACTGATACTGCGCATTACCCCACCCACCACACGACAAACAACTCAGGATCCCAGATTGGGACCCAAGTGTACCCATGCAACGGGTGACACCTCAGCACCATTCTAGTTCAGATGGAGTGGAACAGTGTGAGGTTTTTTTTGCAGTGACTGGAGTGCCAGTTCTGCCTCCAACCCCCAAGTTTTCCCTGCAGGTTGGAGGGCCTACTTGCAGGGTTGCATGCAGATTAACATCATACCCAGGACGGACCAACGAAGTACAGCCACTTTTGGCATTTTACGGGATTCAAACTGGCAACCTTCCGATTGCCAGTGTAAATCCCTAGCCTTAGAGCCACCATTGCATCCTTTTGAATAAGAATAGATTTTTTAATTTTCTCCAAAATATTGTAGTATATTTTTCAATAGCTTGAAAATGGCTTCTTTTGTAGTCAGGACAGAATTTCCAGGGGATCCCCAACAAGCCCCTTTTATTAGCCTTGACACAGCTGTTTACATTTAATTCTCAATCCACCCTCCCACCGTTTGTTACGTGAAGCAAAATGACACCTTTTAATGGCTAACTAAAAAGATTACAATATACAAGCATTCGAGGCACTTCAGGCCCCCTCTTCAGGTAAGATGTAAACAAGATGATTACTTTGTTGCCTCTGAAGCTTGCATATTGTAATCTTTTTTTAGTTAGCCAATAAAAGGTGTCATTTTGCTTGACAGTACACCACTTTAGTATTACGTGGTGTGTAATTTAAAGAGCCCCTTTTTGTCGCCACCTAGTGGTTAAAAATTTTATTTATGAGGCTTGCTTTAATTATGTGAGACAGCAGTTACATTGACGTGTAAAAAATGTTTTTTTAAAGTTTAATTTCAGAGAGGGAGAAATAATTATCTATAACAAAATTATTTTCATTCAAACCCTTTTATTACGGACACATTTTTTTGTAAAAAGAACCGATAACTTACATATTGTTATTTAGCAAGGACAGCTTAGTATTGACTCATCTTAACAGTTCACAAGGGAAGATTGCCAAAACATTTCAGTTATGTTTCTAAATGTCTGGTGTATTTTTAAGTTTTGTTATGGTTAATTTGATTTTTTAATTCTGGATGTTGACACAATTGAATCAAACTTTATACAGCTTATGGAATTGTGTAGCTTCATCCTGCAATTTCCAGAATAAAAGGTACGGTTTATACCAAGCAGACAGAGAGAATTCAGTACTGAATGCTGAATCTCTAAAAATCTTGTTGGCTTTGAAGTCTATAAATATAAACATATTACTTTTAAAACCTGATGGTTTGCTGAATTCTTGTTGCTTTCACTTTCTTTTTTAAGTGTGACATTTTATTTTATCACATTTTGTTCCCTTGTCTGTTTGATGCACAGCGTTATTGATTTTGTGGTTTTACTATGTAACCAAACATTGCGTTGGTTGATCCTTGCAGTATTATATGCTGCCAAATTAACCTTTGGCTTTATGAGAGTGTGAGTAAGTTTGCCCAGCAGCAGTTTGGTACGCTGTCTAAAGTTTTGCCAGTGCTTCTTTGAGAATATTATGTATCAACATTATGATTATGCTGTACATGAAAGTTGCTATGTAAACTAAAGTGATCTATGACAAGACATTTTTAAACCCACTAAATTCATTTTAATGTCAAAGAGGGTCCGGATCCTATCCTGGCAGCACTGAGTGCAAGTCAGGAATCATCCAGAAAGAGAGTTCCATTTCAGTGATACTCATATAGTCTGGTTATGCATGTCTTCAGGGATGTGGGTGAAAAATCCACATTGGCACAGAGAGAACATGTAGACTCCGTAGACATAACAGTTGAGTTGGGTGCAGGTTTTAAACCCAAGACGCATCTCTCTCATTTAAAATTGTCCAAAATGTTTCCAGGGCAAGATCCAACCTGCAAACCTTGCAATCAAGTTCCAGCTTCACTGGGCCATATGTTTTGTGCACACACCAAATAAACATCATTCTGGACCAAAATCTTTAAGTGCCTTTCAGACATCCTTGGTGTCACAATCCCTCCTAATACACTAACACCTGTGTTTGTTGGATTCCCAGATGGGCTTAAAGTGGAGAAGGACAAACAAACTGTAATTGCCTTCACTACACTATTGTCACGTAGACGTATCTTGCTCAATTGGAAGAATCCTAACTCTCCTATTTTAAGTCATTGGGTAACTGATGTTATATACTATTTGAAATTAGAAAAAATCTAATTTGCATTTAGAGGATCTGTACAAAACTTTTTCAAAACCTGGCAGGATCTAATCAATAACATTTTAGACTAAGCATTGAAATTGGGGAAGCAGGTTCTCTCCCCTCTTTTACTCCATTTATCTTTATTCATTTAATAATTTATCTATTTACTTATTTTTACTAGCTTTAAAATTTTTTTTTGGCCTAGCTCTCTTTCTCAGGGGTGGGGGTTGATTTGTTTTTAACCTATTTTTTGTAAAACTTGATTTATTTGAATGTAATGTTATTTCAAATTAATAAAATCAAAAAAATAAATAAACCCAAGACGCTGGATCTTTGTGGCTTCAGCCACCATGTTGTCCCAGGTTGTTTCAATGTAATTCAATGTATTTACTGTATTTATACTGCTCTTCTCAGAAAACAGTTGATAAGTTATTTGATTAATGAAATGACTGATTATGTGAACAGTTTCATTTCAGTTTCACTTCAACATTTCAGTGTGAACAGGTTTTTTTTTTACGAAAGGCTTTCACTCTTTTATACTGTGGGGATTTTTGTTTAATTTCACACACCTAGACTTTGCACAGTGTCATAGGCACTACATCAATGCACATTATTTAACTGAGCACTTACAAGGCTATTTGCTTATCTTATGAGTATTTTCTGTAATAATAATTTCTCCTTAAATCAGTTACTGAAAATGTTTGTCTTGGAAGCCATTATACAGTGTAAAGTAAAACGTTGAGTGATTATTTGTCCATTCATGATCACTTTTCATGTGACATAGGACTGTATAAAGTCAGTTTCTGATCTTCAAATTGTCTTATCTCTTCTGTTGTTCTGTTTATAATAATAATTCTTTACATTTATTCATTATCAGTAGCTATTTGATGAACTGGCATTCTGCCTAGGGTTTATTCTTCCAGAAGCTATATGATGACGCAGTAGGGTACATTTTACAACAACCCAAAATCAGGTTTAGATAATGGATGGATGTAGTTGTTAATAGTTGTTTTGTTAAATATTGTCATTAAATATTCAGGTGGTCAACAACCAATCAACATAAACAGAAAATCAGGACACCAATGGCTTTAATAATGCATTTCCTCAACTTGTGATCTGACCCTGCTTTTAGTACTTTAAATTTCTTTGACTATTAAAGATGCAATACTGTATAATAGAAAGATTAATTACTGGATCAACTGGTTCTCAGAGTATCCAAGGTCAGTAAAGTGAGAGGCTTCATAAAATCATTATCTCATTTTGTGACCCAGGAAATTGATCATAAGTTTTTGATTGTTTTAACTATGAATGGTGCTATAAAGAATTACTGAAGCAGTATAAACTCATGAATCCAGTACTGGGGATTTTGGAGTCCACTCCCAGTTAATGTCTGTGGAGTCTGCATAGCCTCCCCAGGTCTCTATAGGTTTTCATCATGCAAGTTATGATATCATTATCTCAAAGTCCAAAAATGATAACATTTATAATAATAATAATAATAATAATAATAATAATAATAATAATAGACACTTTAAAATTCTTTTAGAAGGACTTTGCTTGATTTTGTTCTAAAATGCAATGTGTTTTTAAAGTGCTTTGCAATAGTGTCCACTGTGAAAGGAGCTATATAAGAAAAAGCATACTTAATGAACTTTCTGAGTTGTTGTATTAATAAAATGCTAACATGAGGAAGGTCTGAATAAAAACATTCTCATATTTGTTTACCTTGTGTTTTATTGAAATTATGTTGTAAAACACTATTTGATTGTTATCACTGAAATATAAGGATGTAAAATTAATATTTCAGTTTGCATAATCACATTACTTAAACGTTGCATGATCTTGTGCTGTCATGCGCTTTGCCTTGATGAATGCCTTGTGATAATGTTCATTATGAAAGACATTTGTTAGCACAGTAGTTAGCCCTGCTGCCTCACAGCTTTAGGAGATTGGTTCATAATCAGTGCACTTTATGTTACTTGCCCATTAAACTGGGCCCATTTCAGTGGGTGTGCGAATGAGCCATTGAGTGAATTGTGCTTTGTTTCCAAATCTGTTTGCACCTCAAGACTGGATTAACTGGGCTCATAAAATGGATGGTTGAAGAGTGTGCTATCATATGAACTTTGATTCTGTAACCTGATGTGCATTTAGTTTTCTCCATTCAAGTGTTTGAGGTTTACTTGCAAAATACAGATATGATATGGAAACTTTAAAACATGGTTTGACTTACTAATAAAACATAGCATAACATTCTCAATTCAGGGTTACTGGAGTGCCAGAGTATATCATGGTAGTGCCCAGTACAAGGCAAGACAAATTGCAGACTGGCTCCCAGTCTATCACAGTGACCTAATACATTTTCTCCTTAATGAGCTAGTCTTTTGCTTCTTTTCTTCTCTTTCTGCTGCCAGTATTCTTCTCCTCAATGTCCTCACTCCAGGCTGAGGAATTCTTTGAGATGCTAGCCAGCACTCAGGGCCGTCGTCTTGATGACCAGAGGGCTGAACTCAAAGAGCCTCCTCCTCCACCACCAGCTCAACCCTCAGAGTTCCACCCAATCAGGAGGATGAGCCAGTTTATTTCCAGAGCTTCTGCCAGGATGAAAGAAGACTCGCCTCTCATTCCAGTTAAGGAAAATCTGCCTCCAAAGAAAGACGCAGATGAAGAGCTTTACAGTATGATCCTGTCATATCAGGTAAACACCTACATTACTCTGTATCTTGTCCATATGTCAGGCTGTCTTCCACCAGACAAACTCACCCATTTATTTTGTTGTGTAGGTGCAGGGCCGGATTGATGACCAGCGCTCTGTCCCTCCTGGACCTGTGGATGATGAGGATTTCTTCTCACTCTTGCTTCGTGTTCAGGGTGGGAGAATGGAGGAACAAAGAGTGGAGATGCCTGCCAGTTTGCTACGGAGAGTCAACTCAACATAATTGGACATCTGCCTCTTCTTTTCTTTCTTCCTTCTTTGTGGCATTGGCATTCCATCCTGAAGCTCTCACTTCTTGCTCCTTCTTCCCATTTAAGACACACTTACTTCCTCTACAGTGATCTGAAGCTCATTGCTTTTGCCTAACTGTATGCCAAGGCCACAGTATATCTTGGGTGAGACTGCATAGTTGACTGGACACATTTCTTGCCCAAACTGGTTATTTGCTAGCCACATACAGAGTGACTTTGGGATTTTTTCTGCACAACTCAACTAGTGGAATGAAAGCTTCTAGCCATAAAGATGAGATGACAGTTTCTTTACAAAACTTGAAGTGTTACTCCTTGCTTGTTGCTTTTATGTGCTAACGGATTCAAATGATTATAGCAAAGGTGGACATGTGGCTCAGAAGGAACAAAAAGAGCTTGCTGCCACAGCTGAGTACTTTATTGTTGACTTTTGAAAATTTTGCAGTGTGCTGTTAGCAGTGAGTATGGCCTTTTTTGTGCACTGCTGGACATATGGATGATTTCTTGCAGGGTGTATGATAGACAGCAGTTAAGACAATGACTAAACAGTGGAAGGACAGGTGTTTGCATGAGAGGACCAGTGTGTGTTAGGCTTAATTTGTTGGGTCTGTTAATTAAAAATTTCCATGTCTAATGCTTTTGCTTCATGTTTTCTCCCACAGACACAGTACATATTGGTTAACTAAGTTTTCTCTGGCTTATGGTGTGACTGCTGGTTGAGGCATTGTTCTGCTAGTCTTTGATTTCTGTTGTTTTTTTCTATAAGATGGGTTCCATGGTGGTCCACAGTGTTTTCCCTGCTGGCAACATTAAATTTGAGATAAATTAAATTTTACACAGCACAGAGTTGTAGTGGTCAGTATTGCTGCCTCACGGCTCAAACTTTGGGACCTGTGTAGAGTCTGCATGTTCTCTTTATGGCAGGTCCTCCCAAACTTGGTTTTGGGGGACCCACTGTGGCTGAAGGTGTTTGTTCCAAACAACTTCTGTTTTTCATTGGACTCCTAGCCTTATTAAGTGAGTTGTTAGTTCCCACTTTCTGTGTTTGTGGTCAATGTAGAAGTTACAAAACTAAGTTTTGTAGATTTTCATTAAAATGTACTAAGCAGTTATATGGGGATTTGTTTTTTGTAGTTAACAGTATTTTCATCCTAATTTTCATTCTGCTTTTCCAGGTGTTCTGGTTATTTAATTTATTTTTACTAATTAGTGCGTCTGACTCTTAAGTAGTTGCAGCATTCATTATCCCCGGTATCTGCTTTGCTTGCTGTTAATTGTCACTATTAGTGTTAAATAAATATAGCACACTACACAGAAAAAGGGAAGTAATAGGAAATCAACAAAAGAGAATTAAATATTTATAGCTTTAGAAAAAACAGAAATATTTCTAAGTGTCTTATAAATGTAAAAAACATGCTACTGTGCTTTTCTGAATGCAGAATTAGAGACGAGTGAAGAGGACCACCTAATTAAATGAGTTCAGTTGTTAATGATTATTATTGTTGATTGTGAATTTGTTTGGAATAAAAACTTGCAGCAACAGTCGGCCACCAGGACCAAGTTTTGGAACCACTGCTTTATTGCAACAGGGTTTCTTTTTTAAGCAATTTAATTTCCCTTTCGCATCCTGAAAGACATTTAATTTAACTGTTGATTCTAAATTGGGTTTGTGTGCACCCTGGAATGGACAGGTGCTTCATAAATGGTTCATTCCTGCTTTGAGCTTAAAACTCTTGAATGAAAAAGCAGGTTAGAGAAAGACTCGAAAGACATTCCTTAAATAATTAGAATAGGTATTTGCATGGATTGCTTGGGTATCATTTTGGTGTAGGACTAGTGGTATGGTGTCTTTGCTCAAATCCCAGTCCAGTCTCTTATCTGTGTGGAGTTTGCATGCTCTCCCTGGGCCTCTGAGTTTCCTACAGTTTTCCTGACACATCTAAAGATTTTCTGATTAGGTGGTTGGCATCTGTATTTTGATCCCTGATGAATGAGTGTGAGTGTGCTCTGTGATAGATTGATACCCAGAATTATTTCTTGCCTTGCTCTCACTGCCACTGGTATACACTCTGGTATCCACTGAATCTAAATTTAGATTAAAAGGTTAACTAGACATATGGATTATTTTGCTCCCATCTTTAAAGTTAGATGCAGCCTATGTTTAACACAGATCTATGCTGCATAGTTTGCCCAACTGTAATACCTTCTCTTTGTAACTGCAGTGGTTTTTGTAATTGGCTGTCTTTTAGAGAACACTGTGATCAAGAAAAAGTAGTCAGATTTAAGTTGTACAAAATAAAATGTTTATTAAAGATACAAATAAAAACAAACATATAGAAAAGAGTAGTTAACATAAAGTAGTTGATGTGCAAATTTGAGGAACAAATGATTTAAAAAAAAAAATAGCTTCTCATGGGCAGCACGCTGCTACCTCGCAGTAAGGAGACTTAGGTTCGCTTCCCAGGTCCACCCTATGTGGCGTTTGCATGTTCTCCCCGTGTCTGCGTGGGTTTCCTCCGGGCGCTCCGGTTTCCTCCCACAATCCAAAGACATGCAGGTTAGGTGGATTGGCGATTCTAAATTGGCCCTAGTGTGTGCTTGGTGTGTGGGTGTGTTTGTGTGTGTCCTGCGGTGGGTTGGCACCCTGCCCTGGATTGGTTCCTGCCTTGTGCCCTGTGTTGGCTGGGATTGGCTCCAGCAGACCCCCGTGACCCTGTATTCGGATTCAGCGGGTTGGAAATGGATGGATGGATAGTTAACATAAAGTAGTTGATGTGCAAATTTGAGGAACAAATGATTTAAAAAAAAAATAGCTTCTCATGGGCAGCACGCTGCTACCTCGCAGTAAGGAGACCTAGGTTCGCTTCCCAGGTCCACCCTATGTGGCGTTTGCATGTTCTCCCCATGTCTGAGTGGATTTCCTCCGGGTGCTCCGGTTTCCTCCCACAGTGCAAAGACATGTAGGTGAGGTGCACTGGCGATCCTAAATTGTCCCTAGTGTTTCCTTGGTGTGTGTGTGTGTGCCCTGTGGTGGGCTGGCACCCTGCCCAGGGTTTGTTCCTACCTTGCATCCTGTGCTGGCTGGGATTGGCTCCAGCAGATCCCCGTGACTCTGTGTTAGGATATAGCGGGTTGGATAATGGATGGATAAATATAATTTGATGTTATGTTTAAAGATAAAAAGGAATGATAAACAATTACAGATGGATGGCTTGTCTACTTGTTCTCTAAAGAACATGCTTATTTTTGCTTATAATTTAAATTTTATTTCATAGCACCTTGTCCAAAAGACTTTACAATTAAAAAGGTATAGCGCAAGTTTTTTCTTGCCGTTTTCACAATTAGGCATGACAGATTATGCAATTCTGCTTGGGATGCAAAATAAAGTTTGAGGTAGGGATTGAAGTATCAGGCTTGTAGTTTAAAGGCCTTAACAAATGAAAAGAGACCACTCAGTCCATCAGGCTCATTTGTTTACCAAATAGCTAAGCTGTCCCAATATCTCATCCAGATACTTCTTAAAGGTTGTCAAGGTTTCTGCTTCAACTACTGTGTCTCAGTAGATTGTTCACTGTTAAGTTAAGAGAATTCTACTGGAAGCTGTCCTAGCTAGTTGCCCACACTGTCAAGTGTCAAACTGTAGCCTCCCTGTCCTAATCTCTTCCAGATGTGTAGCTGCTCTGTGTCTCCTCCACTAAGCCCTGTGTCAATGGACAGTGAGCAGCTACTTACAACTTATCTGGGTTTAGCAACTCACATGCTGTCGGAGAGGAGGCATGAGTTTCCCTATCAGACATTTCATGTGAAACCCCTTCAAGGTGGTACTGTAGCATCCAGTCAGACAATTTGGAAAAAACAAAATTTAATTGAATTCTCGGAGTTGTAGCATATTGCTATTCTCTCAACTCTGTCAATAATATAAAATAAAAAAATAAATAACCTAATCAGTCAGAAAAGGTACTGATTTGGTTAAATTGTATATGGAGTGATGCAAAGACACTTTTAATACATTTAGTTAACTTTCTTTTTGTTTTTTTTTTTTTGTGTAATTGCATTTTGTGTGGAATATAAGACCAGAAGTGGAAATTTTGAAAACTGCCATAACTAGTGAATGCAGCATCAGCTTTACGGACTTAATATGCTTTAAAGGGGCTTTGGACTACTAGGCTCAGAATGCTCACATGAAGTTATTTGTTGTGTCTCTGTTTTCCCATAAAAGGTTTGATTTAAGCTGAAGGTGATGGCCAAAAAAGGCAGACCATTTTGTGGCTTTGTATGAATCTAGATTAATTAGACAGCAGTAAAACAAACATACAGTACAAAAGCACTTGGGAACAAAAGAGTCGCTGGAAATTTGAACCAGAACAATATCAAATTCAGAAGTGGTGAGTAGATAAAGACTGTTTAAACAGATATTTCAATTATCACAGCATACATCCTTTTCAGTCTGTTGCCAAGCGATAGAAGATACCACTTACTGAAATAAGCACCTGGACCAGATGTTCTTGAGGAGGTTGTCAGTTGCTATTATTGCCTACTGGGTTTATTTAGGGTTTGGAGGAATTAAAGGACATCATATTACTCCCTTGCTGGACCTCCAACGGACATTGACTAAACAATATTGGGGTGTTTGTGTGAGGGGACCTGTGTGTGTTAGTCATAATGGATTTTGTTGGGTCTAGTAATTAAACATTTTAATGACTAATGTTTTTGTTCCATATTTACTCCCACAGACACAGCATAAGTTGCTGTAATGACTTTTCCCTGGCTTATGACTACTAGTTGAGGTAGTGTGCTGCTAGTCTTTTGATTTGTATTGGTCTTCCTGTAAGCATGGTGATCCACAGTGTTTTTTTCCTTGATGGCGACATTCCGTTTGAGACCAATTACATTTACATTGTGCACAGCATACAGTTACAGCAGACAGTACTGCTGCCTCACAACTCAACCTCTGGGGACCTGTGTAGAGCCTGCCTGTTTTCAATTGTGCTGATATGGGATTTTGTGAGTACTCCAATTTTCTCCCACCACATCCCAAAGATATGTGTGCTAGTCAATTGCCTCTTATAAATTGCTCCAGGATGGGTGAGTGTGAGTGTACTCTGCAATGGACAGGTGCCTGGCTCATCCATGGTTGATTCCTGCTTTCCTCGACAACTCTGGAATGAAAAAGCAGGTGAGAAAAACTGGAATTATATTCCTTCAGTAATTAGTATATGTTTTAGAATGGGCTGCTTTGTGCTATGCTGGTGCAGTCATTAGTGCTGCAGCCTGATTACTCAAACCTCTTACCTTAGTCGATAATATAAAATGTACATAAAAATAACCTTGTCAACATAGAATGGTATCTTTGTGGACAAACTGTATGTGGAGTGACGCTACACACGTTTAATGAATTTACTTGGCTTTAACCCCTTATCAAGGTGCTCTGCAAATGTCCATAGCAGGTGAATTCAGCATGGCTCCATATGATTCCTTAATTTTTCTGAACCTGCTCCTTTTATTACAGGGTGATAGAGAGCATTCACAGCAATACTGGGTGCAAACCATACTTAAGGGCATATTATCCTAAGGAAGTTCACAATAATGCTCAGTCATCTCAAACCAATGAATTTAACAGGCACACATTTGGGATGTGAGAAGAATCTGCGGCTCCCAGAGAAACCACGTATTCTAGCTTGGACGGGACTCATACTCAATCCCCTCAAGCTCCAAGTCCCCTGGGCTAGCCACTGCATAATTCCAATATTACAAAGGTGATACTTTTATCCAAAGCAGTAGCAAGACATAATTTATAGTGTTAGAAAGGGGTAATGTTTTTGCATATTTGTGTAAGCAAGCAGATTATCTGACTTGCCCAGGGACACATAGTAGGTTCTTTAATCGATTTAAACCATATTAGCCATCCTAGATACTTAGTGGAATTACCTTGTTCATACCTGCCAAGTTCAAATTCAACTTTATTGTCATGTATACATAAAACATTGACATTCATGCTTGCATGTCACCCACAGGATAGTGACATTAGTGCAGCACAAACAACAGACAGTCAATGCAAGGCCATGCATTAAAAGCATCATATGATGTGCACAAGAAACACTTATCAGATACATTCAAGCATAAATCAGTATAAGCGGCTGTATGAATAGCCTTATGACCTGCGAATGAAAAGTATCAAGAGCTAGATTACCTTATGTGTGTGCTTACCAAGGAGAGCTTAAACTTTTCCAGGTGCAAAGTGTTTAGGTAAATGGGAAGGAATCCTAAGTGTTTATGAAAATACCCAACTCTACAACTGTGTTTTTCTTTATATCTAAATTAGCCGCCCCCCGCGGCTCCGCCCACATAGTAGTGAAACAGGACAGTAAGGAGGGCTCTGCCCGGCTTTCCCACTCCTGATGTCACGCTTCCCCTCCCCTCAGCTCGCAGCCTCTGCCTTGGATTAGTGCGAATATATCGCTCCTGCAAGCAAACTATGATTCTTAGCGTAATGAGAGAACTTGCAAAATTAACCAGAATGTTGAAGCAAATTATAGAAAAAAACTCTAAAAAAAGTCTAAATCTGTTAAGTAGTTCTCTCGTTTGTTAGCTAAGTGGAAGTAAGGTACACACCCCGAGGCTGGCGCATGAGTGAGGAGGGCCTTGCCCCACAATGCCCGCTGCATCTCTCTCGGATTTACGCAAATACATTGGTACCGCAAGCGAACTATGATACTTACTGCGCGATGAGAGAAGTTGCAAAATCAACCGGAATGTTCAACCAAGTTATAGAAAAGAAAACCTGATCTAAATCTGCAAAGTAGCTCTCTCATGAAAAGCGGACAGACATACAGACAGACGTTGAATTGTATATGTATAGAAAGAGAGAGAAATAAAAATTGACTCTCTTTCTCCCTTTGCCCCATTGCTCCATATTTTTCATTTTCTGGACAAGCAGTGTTCAATTCACCATTGCAGGGGCTATCTTCTATCTCAGCGAAACAAGGCATGGAACCAACCATGGGTGCAGTGCCATTCTTTCACATATACATATAATTCAATTCCTTGGCATGGAGAGGAAATCAAAACGAAATATAGATGCTGGCTCATGTAGAATTTGACCCCAGTTTCATGGTGCTTTGAAACATGAACAGCAGCCTCCTTATTACTGTGCTGTCTTAATATTTTCAGTACAACTTCAGTAGTGTACTTGAGTCACCTAGATGCAATTGAGGCGTATTAGTAGCTAGCATTATAGTCACATAGCATTAAGGTGAATGCAAAAACAGTTTTTTTTTTTCATTCGATTAATAATTCAAAAGAGAAACACTCTAAATTTACGTATCGAGTGGGTTTAGTAGGGTCTAATGCTGCCATTGACAAATGAATTACATCATGCATCATTCAAGAAATGTAACAAAGTGTAGTTTCCTTTGGACAAATTTCAATGTGTGGCTTCCATGTCACTTGAGCATATAGCTCATCCGCCTTGAACAGAATGTTTTTATTTACCAGTATGGATGTGTCCGTGAAGACAGCTTCATGTGTTTGTGTCCAGTGATAATTAATAATACTTAATTACTACTATTAATCATTTTTTCATCAAGTATCTTACAGAGCAGCTTCTTTATTGCAGTGGTTCCCAGTTGCTACTTACATTGCCAACCAAGCAACCAACTTCCAAAACTATCATACTAGTTATAAACTAGTCATAGCCCACCTCTCTTGTAATTGGGTCACCCACTGTGACATCAGCCTGTCTTCTACATGGCCAACATGATGTTTTACCTGCTTGACCAATCAAATTTCCACCCTTATTTACTAATAAGCAGAACCAGTAAATTCCTAGGAATAACATTAGATCCTGACTGGGGAAATTGGCTGTGTGAACTTTCTGGAATACTGGACTCCAACTTTGTTGAGACATGATTTCAACTTGCCACTGTAACTGTAAGTGTTTGCAACATCCTCCATATGTAAATGGGGCCTGTGATTGAACAGCATTGGTTTGCATCCACATGTGTTTTCCAGCAATTTTGTAAGCTGTGATTCTACTTAACAAAACTCCTTCAGTTCTTTTGCAAAATTGTTGTATGCTGAATTTCTAAAAGGGTGGTATAGTGGTGCAGACGTTCAGTTTGCTACCTTGCAGCTACAAAAGATGGTGTTCAAGTCCCAGCTCTGTCATTTCCTTGGTGGAGTTTACATGTTCTCCCTTTGTCTGTGTGGTGTTTTTGTTAAAATGCCAGTTTATTCTCCCTTCCTAAAGACATTTATATGAAGGTACCTGGTGACCCTGAATTTTCCATGTGTGAGAATGCACCTTATACAGAGTTGCTTACTACTTTGCACCTGTTGCAGGCCCGCATAATTATGAACTAGATAATTTTATTATGGCTGGACGATTTGAAGAAGTGTAGTTTAAGACAAGACTGTCACACGCACATCACAAAGATACTGCAGTTAATTTTATTTCCATGCAACAGTGGTGATCTGAAGTGAAAAAGAAGATTACAATTGTGTCATTTCAGCTTCACTTGATTATCGTTTGTCTTCACATGAGTCATCCTTTTAAATGATGTTTTGTCTTTATTAAGTAAACACTCTTATCATTGACCTGTGGTTTTCACTTATAGATCTTCTAATGCTGTTATCAGTTATGATAATACCACATCTACTGTGTCATCTTTCATGTGCCTCATCCCCAAAATGAGTTCATTGGCACATACAAAATGAAGCTTAAAAATGAAACTTTGTAGAGTCTCTTATTACAATTAACCTTCAGCAACACTGGCCAATTGTTAAAAGGTTCACTTCATTTAAAATCCATTTACATGATGTCTGCATATGGAGATGTAAGAGGGCAACAGTTTTTGGAATAACCCTAAATAGGCTGTAATAGCCATCATGATTATCTTCTGTATGTTTTCTATAACTGCTATATCCAGGTTAGGTTAATAGGTTGCAGGATACTTTCCAGGCAGCAAGAGAAACAGAGAAGAAGCAAACTAAATGTGGCAAATGGAGACGAGACAAACCTCTACTGCCTATTTGTGCCTTCACATATTTAAAAACCAGCTCACGCTCCTAAACACATTTTGACCCTAATTAATCCTAGTTGCCTATTGTCATTATGATTTTCTGCATAGTACACCTTCCCATCCATTTTCTAAACTGAGTTATTCAATAGTGTGTAATCATAGACTACCTCAGGGGCTCTGGACTCAATGTAGGAATCATCTATAATGGCAAAGTAGTCATTCATAGCGTGCATATAGATACCCAAAGGCTGTCATAAGAGGAGAATTTCAAGTCATCTGCTTACTTAACATGAATGTCATTGAGAAGAAGACCAGAGTAAAAAAAGAAAAAAGAAGCTGTGGGACAGCAGTGCAAACACAAGTCTCACCTTGTTGCTCTTTAATAAATTATTATTTTTATTATTATTAATGGTAATAATAATAATTTTATCTAATTTGGCATTTTTAATTTGGTCTGGAATGAGTGTGTGCCCATGTCCATGAATGGATCAGCATCCCATCCAGGGCTAGTTCCTGCCTTGTACCCAATGATGCTGGGTTAGCCTACAGCCAACTATGACCCAGAAAAGGAAATGATGAGGACGATTATATAACATAACATATGCAAACTCATTTAATTCAATTCAGGGTTGCAAGGGATTGAAGCCTATTCTGGTGGCAGGACCCAGCCATTCAATTGCAGGAGCCATTTATAGATAGATAGACTTGTGCACTGTAAAGAGCTCCTAAATCCGGTGGATGTGCCCTTAGAGGAGCAGTCAGTGACACTTATTGCAGTGGAGATCAACTCTGTGGATGAAGTTGCTGTGGTGATTAAAAAGCTCCATATTTGGTCACTGGGATGCATGGGACCAAAATGAAAATTCTGAAGCATTAGATATTGTGGGTATGTTTTGGCTTTGTGCCTTTTCAATGTTGTATGGACAGCATAGACACTCTGAGACGAGTTAAAAAGTAAGAGTCTATCCCAATTAATTGAGTTCAAGTAACCAGGTTTTTGCCTCTAGGTGAGAGTAGAAGGGACTGTGAGACAGATCAATGAACTGGTGCAGAGGCAGTAGCAGTCTTGTGGATGTTGTAGTGATGCTGAATGGGAGCTACATTTTTGGATGAAGCTTTGATTGATTGGTCAGTCTACATCACCATCCTTACATATGGTCAGAATTTCCAGGTATTGACTTTAAGACTGAGACTGAGAGTACAAACAACCAAAATGAAGGCAAAGAGCTGTGCAATGCAGAGCGACCACCAAGAACAACTAATACTTCAATGAATTAAACGTTGTGGTTTTGGAGCATAGTGAAGAGACCTAATATGAGGAATTGTTAACAGGCACAGGCCATTGGGATCAGATCCAAATTCTGAATGTGCTCTCGGTATTACGTCTCTTGACTGGCCAGGGATATGTCTGGAAAAAGCCCCAGGAGGATATTTAAAAAGTTGTTGAAGATAGGAATCCTTGGGCTGTTGTGACCCTGACCTAAATAAGAGGACTGAAATGAAGTTGAAGTGAAGTAACCCTCCAAATGAGTGCAGCCACTCAGAGTTTCTAGCAATAAGAGCCACAAAGCAATCTGGGAGCCTTTCAATTGCACACGTGCAGAACCTAAGATGTATGCAGGCCCTTCCTCTTTATAGCTTGAAGGTCAGCTGTCTGTTCGCCACATACCGGAAAGTAAGCCCTATAAACTGCAATGTCAGCAGTGTTTTAATCAACATTCAGCTTGTTTCAACCACAATGCTAAAAGTCAGTAGTTTTCAGAAAGTGCTGTTTCAGAGAGTAATTGATCCTTGTGACTAAACTGACCACGCAAATAACTAGAGGCTGCTTGATGCAACCTACCTTACTCGAGTTTAGAAAGCTGGTAAAATATACACTCTGAAATAATGCGCAGCTAGCAAAGGACCATGACTGAAACAAAAAGCTAGTCTCTATTTCAGACACAGACAAAGAAACTCACACTGGGTGAATGTGGTACTGCAAACCTACTGCTTCCTTTCCACCCTCCTCACTTATTGATTGCATAGCAGAAATCAAATTCTGGTTTTCTTCAAATTTTCTTAATTTAAATAAAACTGAGGTTCTCCTCATTGGTACAAAATCAACATTATCCAAAACTGATCATTTTTCCTTTGTTATATATAATTCCTCTTTCTCCCCTTCCCCAAAGGTTAAGAGTCTCGGTGTCATCCTTGACAGTAGTTTATCCTTTCAGTCCCACATCAATAACATCTCCCAGTCTGCATATTTCCATTTGTGTAACATTAATTGTTTTCGCCCCTCCCTCATTTCTCAAACCATTGCTATCCTTGTCCATAGCTTTGTCATTTCTTGTCTGGATTATTGCATTTCCCTTTTCTTTGGTCTTTCTCACAAATCTTTTTATATGCTTCAAGTGGTCCAGAATTCAGCTGCCCGCATCATTACTAGAACCCCCTCTATTCATCATATCACTCCCGTTTTGTAGCAGCTTCATTGGCTTCCAGTTCAGTTCCGAATTCAATTCAAAATTCTCCTACTAACTTTTAAGGCTATCCAAAACCTTGCCCCTCCATATCTGTCTGACCTCCTCCATGTTGCCATTCCCTCCTGTACCCTTAGATCCTCTTCCTCCATCCACTTGACTGTCCCTTTTGTCTGTCTTACCACCAGCTTTTGAACTCACTACCACCTGAGCTTAGAAACATTGAATCCTTTTCACTTTTCAAAAAACTTATTTGTTTAAGACTGCTTTTTTCTCTTTGATTACAATTGCTCTGTCTGATTTTAACTTTTGTATTTTACTTTTGTTTATAATCTGTGTTTTGTCTATTGTTCGGTGTCCTTGAGTGTTTGGAAAAGCGCCTACAAATAAATAAAATGTATTATTATTATTTTCTTCCAAAGGTAAGTAAGCATAACAACATTTGTTCATTTCAAGGTAATCACAGGAGTGACAGATTTTCAGAATGGCAATGCAGTACTCTGTTTTATGCTCTCTGTCGTTTTCACCCATCCTCACCTCACAATAAACCCTCACGTTGCTTGAGAACGTGATACATGAATAATTAATGCAGTCTATCAACTTTATACTTTATATGGCACAATTTATCTTTAAATATGAATATGGAAAAGTATAAATCATGCAGCTTTATATTATAGGATTTTATTTCAGCTTCCATTATTACATAGTGTTGTAAACATTTTCAGTGTACAATTTCTACATTTTACAGATCTGGAGTGATGTAGAAGGTCAGGGTCTGAAATTTGGGGCAAGTGATCCTTAATGGCTTATCACACATTACGAAGGGGTCAGACAAAATCAAAGCGTGACAGAGTTTCACAAACTATATAATTGATCCCACAGGGAGCACACTCTCAACTAATGGTACTGGCTAAGGTGGCTTAAAATGAGTCAATACTCTGGGGCCCTATCACATTGTAGTTATAACTTTTCTGAGAAAAACAGAATTCACATTAATGATACTAAAAACAATTTAAAAAGCGTTTATGGTGTAAAATGTATTGTAAAACACATGATCTAGCAATTGATGTAAAATATATTAAAGTAATAAATAAGAATCTACTTAAATGACTCCTTTGTTTCATCTATCTAATATATATATTTATTTTATATTGAATGCATATTTTTACCATTCTTTGCCCCATAATGCTGTGATGGAAGGAGATGATTTAGAAAAGGAATGGGCATTTCTTTTATTTTTGTATTTGGCAGACTCTATAAGATGCTTAATCTATGAAAGGTGATGGTGCCTTAACAACATCCAAGCTCTAAGGAATGTGATGTTTTTGCTATTGGGCATATTCTCTAGTCTCTTTATATTAAGCATTAAGCCAAAGATATTTGAGGGAGGTTGTATGCATGAATGTGCCCTTGGGGAACTGGTGGCCAGACCAGGGTTGATTATTTTGTGTCTTGCATGATGAGGCCAGAGTAGAGGCTTGCCCCTGTGACCTTGAACAGGATTGAGTGGTTTTGAAAATGAATAGATATAAGATGAACAATATGGAATGAGAGGATACCAAGTTCAATATTTACAGAACTTCAATTACATTTTTTAATCAACACCTAAAAATCATGTAAACCTGAAGCTCAACTTAAAAACTATATGCTTGATCAATCCACTCTTCTAAAGGCTTTTGTGCTTTGGTGAGTTGTCTTCTGGCATAGCAGCACAGTTATTAGTGCTACTGCTTCACAGCTTAAGAAAACTGAAAAGACTTTAAATCAGGAGTCCATAATTATAGTCCTGGAAGACCACTGTGCCTTCAGTTTTTCATTCCACCGTTTTCATAATTATCCAGGTCTAGCAGATAATGAAACTTGGTATTTAATTATATGGCTTGATAGTGCTTTCATTCCTCTAAAACAAATCTTTATCACATTGTAGATTTTTTTTTTATTTTCTGAGGATGTTATCTATATGTTTTGTGGTCTAGAACAGATTTGTACCTCTAGGTTCTTCCTTTCTTCTTCATTTATTTCAAAAAATCGTATTAACACAAAGTCTCAGGATGCATATGCACATTTTAAAATGGAAGCATGTTAACTGGAGAGCTGGTGGTTCCTTCTGTCATTTGCACCTCATTGTTAACTAATGGCTGGTGACGAAAATAGGCAACAATTAAAACCTAAAAGCAGCTGTTTAAAAATAATATAGGCAATTAAGGGTTCTGAATCATAACAAACAAGTTAACTAAAACTAAGCCCCCCAAAAACATATTGTTTTAGTAGTAATTAAATAAGTTACAGTTAAGAAATTTGATAAAGGAAAAACCTACAATAGCTGTGGCCCTCCAGTATGTAACTGATGAGCCTTGCTCTAAATGTGCAAATGTGCATGACAATTGTAGTCTGCAAAGGGCTATCATCAGATCTAGGACTACATCTATAGACTGATGGATAAACCATCAGCCACGGTCTAACTGCTACGAATCCACTTTCTGATCTTGCTTATTCCATCAGGTGCAAGGCAAGGACAGGCATGACCAGAAGTGCAATCTATTGCAGTGGTTATACCTTTAGGCACATTCATTCAAACCAGACCAATTTAGACTCAAGCCCATCTTTGTGACTTGGCAAGAAACAGCAGCCTGAATCTGAGCCTTTTGTCAACAGAGCTGTTAGACAGCAGAACTGACCAGTTTGTCACCATGCTGCTCATAGTATTAAGTAGCTTTGCTTATGCAAAACAATTTTTACAAAAACAGTAAAAAGTATACAAAAAAACTATTAAGTACTTTTTTCTATAGATGACAAAGCCAAGACTATTTAAAAAAAAAGAATCTGAATTGGTCATCTGTCTTAATAGAGTGATACAATATCTAGCCTGGCATATTATGGCTCCTGGAAACTGAATGAGGAATGTCCTTTCTGACAGCTTTTTAATCAGACCATAAAGCACAGCTGAGACAGCTAATTGTGAGATGAGGTACGCTCGACTATTCCTTTTAAGCAGGAGTGTTAGATAGTAACAGGGTCACCATTTCTTTGTAATTAGCTGTTTCAAAGATGCCAGACAATACATTTTGCTGTTGCACCTAAGGCCAAAGATGGTGCTCAATTTTACATGGAAAGTATTAGATTTGAACAAGGAGTGTGTTGGGTTCTGTTCTTAAGATGTTGAAGAGTATTTTATTTTTTTATTGTTATTTAAACATAGTCAACTCATTTTGCTGAAGAGTTGTGGGTTGGTATTTCATTTTGTATTTGATCGATTATTTATCATAAAAATAGTTGTTTAAGTGTGCAAGGAGGTATAAACACACAAGTTTTACTTTTCACAATAACAGGGTGGTTTTCCTTCTGTGGGTGACATAGTACATTTAATTATGGGCATTTTGTCCTCACATTATGAACCAAAATAATCGTTTTTGGTAGCTGAACTTTGTAAAGATGATTTCAACAAGAAGCCTATAATATTGTTGATTGTTTTATTATTATTATTATTATATGAAGCTTTAGATTGTTGCCCTACTCTGTTCATTAATTAAAAATAAACAAAGAAAGTATGGTCCAAATTTGCATTTGCCTAAGTGGCTTCCCCCCTGCCAAAACTTAAGTTTATCTGAGGTGTTGTTGGCTCTGCATGATAAGAAGGTGTGACATGGTAGCTTTAATTTCACAAGTGTGAGGATCCACTTCAATCAGTTCTGCTCTGTTAGGTTCCCTGTTCACAGGAAGAGGGTGTGGATTCATTGGCATGTCATTACTTCACTTTAATTCTATCAAGCATAACAGTTATCTTTGGTGCATGGGGTAGGGAGTTTTGGTAGGCTAATGAAGATGGGGTATACTGGGGACTTTTTTGTGGTAATCTTCATGCTTCTCCATTGACATTTTGAAAGTGATGCAGATTTTTTTTTCTTTTTTTGTTCTTTATTTTGCATTATACAATTTCTCGTATTAGAAATTTTTTAGTTTTCGCATACCCCTTGGGGTCAGAGCGCAGGGTCAGCCATTGTACAGTGCCCTTGGACCAATTGAAGGTTAAGGGCCTTGCTCAAGGGCCCAGCAGAGTAGGATCTCTTTTGGTAGTGACAGGGATTTGAACCGGCAACCTTTCGGGATACCAGCGTAAATCCCTAGATTTATGAGAGATGTACTTTTACTTTCATGTACCATAATCCTACATTTTAGTTTCTATTATTATTTTTTTTCTTAAAGGAATATTGAACCCAAAATGATATTTTAAAATGTTACTTATCTCTTGTAGTTTGTAGTGATGGCCAACACAATTTTTAGTCTAATGTTTTCACATACAGCAGGGAGAAAAAAGTATGATATAATAGAACCCAATGGTAACCAATGCTATATAATGGCAAACTATGTGAAAAACATCAAAGGAAATAAGAAAAAACATATCTCACAACAATCATGTCACATGAAACCACATATCAGTTATTCATTCATATACCTAAAAACGTGCAAAATACATGAATTTTTGCTAAAATATTGTTAAATCGATACTTCCAGAAAAAACAGCCCACATTATAAAGTCAGTCAGTCAGTCATTGTATAACCCGCTATATCCTAACACAGGGTCATGGGGGTCTGCTGGAGCCAATCCCAGCCAACACAGGGCACAAGGGAGGAACAAACCCTGGACAGGGCACATACCCACACACCAAGGACAATTTAGGATCGCCAATGCACCTAACCTGCATGTCTTTGAACTGTGGGAGGAAACCAGAGCACCCAGAGGAAACCCATGCAAACATGGAGAGAACATGCAAACTCCATGCAGGGAGGACCTGGGAAGCAAACCCAGGTCTCCTAACTGCGAGGCAGCAGCGCTACCACTGCGCCACCCTGCATTATAAAGAGGAAACACAAAATTACCATGTAATGGAGACAGTGGTGTCTTTCCTGTAAAGCATTTTGTACATTGGTTCCATATTTTGAGTAAATGAAGAGCAATCTGATTACTAGTCAATTGGCAAAATTATTAGTGACTGGAACTCGGAGTTGATCAAACAGAAAGGAACTGTTCCAAGAATATCTTTCCAGATCTAACCAAGCAAGTGCATATTCAGCACTGTCTTCTTCTATACATTGTTTCAAATTAAGAATATTCACAATCCACTATGCTAGTTGAAAATATCATCTTTTTTCATTTTTATACACAAGCTGATAACAGAATCAAAAATTTTAAGAAGTATATAATAATATGTATAGTGTCACATAAATGTACATGGGAGGCAGCTAAAGGGCCTGAATGAGAGTAATTCCATGGCAGGCCAGGGGGTGGACTAACTCTTTCTCTCACTTCACTGCAGACCAGTTACGGGAAATTCCGCCTGACCCCAATGATGTCACTTCCGGTCCCGGGCCCAACGCCACCACTTCTGGTTTCAGACCCACTGATGACGATACTTCTGATCCTGGTTCCAATGGCGCCACTTCTGGTTCCAGCCCAACAAATGATGTCTCTTCCTCCGCTCTCCGTTAAAGCCACCAACTTTGTTCTAGCAAATCAGTTCTGTTGTGGACTCTAGTCTGTACACATCTGTATCTTATTAATATCCATTTTTGCAGCCAGGAATAATATATGGGTGACTGCCCCAAACCTTTTTGTGGCTCTTTTGTCGAGCTTATGACAATAGTAATATTCTCGCTAAAGATTAAAATTTTTGGAAAGATATTCATTTTAACCATATTAGCTGTGCCTGCTGTACAGAATAATGCAACATTTTATATGTATTGGATAACTTTTATCTATTCACAAACTTCAACTAATATTTTTAAAGGTGTGGTCCTAGAAACAATTTTATATAGCAAACTCTCATTCTCATAAACCATTGCTGGATATTTAATGTATTTTCATACAAATTGTGTTCCAATTTATTTCTGATTGTAAGTTTCATAATTGTGCATTGGGTAGAAGTAAGGCTTACTGGTTTAAAATAACTGTGATCCATTTTCTCTCACTTTATGTAGATTGGAGTCACACTGCCAACTTTCCAGTCATACAACATTTCACCTGCCTGAAGTAATCCTCAGATTATGCTTATTTAAGGATTACAAAAAATCACTGTAATTGTTTCTTTTTTGGAACTGGTGCTGCACTGTTTGATTATCCTGGTTTGAGAATGTTATGATATAGTGGCATAGTTTAAACTGTAACTGCATGACAATTTCTAGCAATTAAGTAAAGTTGAATTCGTTCATCCTTTAAATAGTATGTGGCTACATACTAAACTTAATCAAAGCAACAACTTTGCCTCTATCTGCTGAAACCACATGAATTTAAATTTTATGGGTTATTCTTTCCTTTTCATAATATATCTTCCTAACATTTATACTTCATATACAATTTTGTGTACTGTCTCCATTTACTAGCACTCTTTTTAAAGTTTGGTAAACTCTTTAGATGTTTCTTCTTAAGTCACAATGATAATTTAACCATGATCATCCTATGGTCCTCAAGCCAAGTCTTGTAGCTTATTGAGTTGCTGTTTAACTACACATTCTGATACTTCCTACTCTTAATTTTATACTAGGGGTATCCTGGACTTGTACTGCTATTTTTGCTATGTTGTGCCTTAGAAAATCTGTCATGCACATTATTCTGGTACTCTTTGTGTCTAACACTGGGATACTTCTTTTATCTGGTGTTGCTAAGATTATATTAAACTGACAATTTTGATTGTGGATTTCATTCTTCTACAGCACCTTTGTGATAGTTCATGTTCATTCATTCATTTCATTCATTTTCCACTGCTTATCCAAAGGCAGGTTACAGAGGGCAACGGACTTTGCAGTGAAGCCCAAACATCCCTTTTCCCCAGCCACACATGTCAGCTCATACTATAGGATCTCAAGGTGTTTCCAGGCCATCTGGGAGATATAACCCTCCCAGTAAGCTCTGGGTCTTCCCCGGGGTCTCCTTCCTACTGGTTATGCTGGTCCTCCGCAGGGAGCCATCCAGGAGACATTCATATTATCTGCCCAAACCACCTCAATTGGCTCCTCTTAATGCAGAGGGTCAATGGCTCTACTCCAAGCTTCTCCTGGATGTCTGTGCTTCTTACCCTATCTCTAAGGAATAGTCCTGCCAACCTGTGGAGAAAGGTCATTTTTGGCCACTTGTACCCATGATCTCATTCTTTTGGTTATTACCCAAAGCTCATGACCATAGCTAAGGGTAGGGAAGTAGATCAACTGGTGAAATGAGAGCTTCACTTTCTGACTCAGCTCCTTCTTCACCACTACAGATTGGAATAGCAACCACATAATTGTGCTTGCCACTTCAATCTGTCCATTAATTTCATCATCCCTTTTCCCCTCACTTGTGAACAAGAGAGATATTTAAACTACACCACATTAGGCAGTAATTCACCAACATAGTTCATGCTGTTAATGCTAAGATATTAAAGAATTGCCATATATGTATTTTAACCTGTAGTGGATACCACTAAGCCCGTAACCCGTACACAATCAGACAGATAAAACTTGGGTTCACAGTGAATGTTTTATTTAACAAAAGAACCTTTCCACAGGCTTCCTTTCAAATCACCCAGCAAAAACAAATCCTTTCCTTTTTTTCCCTTTTCTCTTTACTCCTCCCAGAAAAGTTTCGTCCTGCACCACTCTCAACACTGACTCTCAGATGCAGGCGCAGAAGCTTCTTTTATCCTGGACCCAAGAGCACTTCAAGTTCCACCGCGTTGCATGACAGAAGCACTTCTAGGTCAGGCAGAGGCCCCCAAAGTAGATATTATGTTCCCCAGCAGCTCCCAAGGGGAGCACCCAGGTACCTCATCATGGCTGGACATCAGGTCTACATCTCCCAGTATGCTCTGTGGGAGTACTAATGGAAATTCAACCAGAAGGATGCTGCCATCTTGTGTGAAGGCAGAATACATGGCCCTGGGAAGTTGTCTTTCATTGATCTTCCGTTAATATGGCCTCCCAGCCAGGAAAGGTACCAGCGACGAACCCAGCCGTGATGTCTGTCCATCCATGTCTTTCCATACCAGCCAACTGTGTCATCTGTGATGATAGATAGATAGATAGATAGATAGATAGATAGATAGATAGATAGATAGATAGATAGAATGCATTCCTGTCAATGTACTGTATAGTTTTTGTTTTTTTTTCTAAAATGAACTATTTTATAGATTTTCAGGATTAGAATCTCCAGACCCTCTTTTCTGGTAATTTCTTATTTCACTTTACTGAAAGATCTACTCAGTGAAGAACAAGCATGCACAGATGAATGTGTAGTTTTTTTTTTAGCTATCTTGCTACTTAGCCTCTTTACTGATTTTGAAAAGAACAAGCAATTACGTTAAAAAGAAACAGTGAATGTTGAAAATGATAGCACTACCGTAGAATGAAACTCACAGCAGCAGAAAGCATTTGTTCCAAAATTTCCTATAAGTTGTACTATTGTTATGTTCATAAGCTACGAGACAGGCAAAAACTGGTTTCCCCGTAGGAAATTTCACGGGAAGCCATTGGAAGTAGGAAAGATCAGAGAAAGCAATGTTACCGGAATTGGCCTCTCACCGCTCTCGATTATAATAATAACTAGTTCATCCAGAAACTGCATTTTTGTGGTCGAATTGTATTTGGAGTGATGCCATATATGACTAATAAGTTTAGTTTGCGTTTTATTTTTTATGAAAAACTGATTTGTGCTTTCGCCAAGTGGCAAATCAATTGTGACCTCAAATGTCAGCTAAAACTACGAACACATATTCACATGAAAGCGCCAAAGTGGGAAGGTGAGACATCACAAATTTCGAAAATTCACATAGCACTTAAACGCAGATTTTTGTGGTGTATTTTCGAGATCTGAGTGCAGTGTGATTAATTGAGTTCAGTATAGCGATGATGTAGAAATAAACAAAAACTGGTTGGAATGAAAGCTGACGCCACTCCGGTCCTTCTTGAATAGAGACCCTTGATTTTTTCTTTATTCAGTCTCTTTAATGATGCGAATGAATGATCATGTATTTAATCACTATTATCCCAATCTAACTTAAACCATATTATTGTCGTAAAAGCATGATTGACTAATATATCATTATTGAAACTGCATCTTGAGCCTGTCGATTTAAAATGTGATTTTTAATTTGCTTTTGCCTTCTCAGCAAAGTGCTTAAAGTGTATTCCATCAGATTAAGGATACTATATATACAGTAGTATGCATCCATTTATTTTCGATTTTTTTCGGTAAGGTGTTACGGTTGCGAAGCGGATCCAATACTGGACGAGACAATCCACTTAGCAGCATATCATGTGTTGGACAGTATAAGGCGACGAAATTCACACACAAATCAGGCTGTGCCTGCAGGATATACCTACTGGTAAATGAGTCACGGTGCAAACGCTTCATGGCGGCAGCCGCTGTAAGATGTCATTAGTCTACTACAGCAGCTAAATAGACGGTCATCGCTTTTGTTCATCTGCTACAAATCAAAGTTTCTAGCACAGATAAAAAACAGGTAGAATGAAAGTGGATTGCACAATAGATTTACCATTCTAGCAAAAGAAAACATATTGAACGTATTTGAAAGAAAGAGGAGACTAAACAGAGCAATGGAACCAACGAAGTACATCTTAACAGAGGGCACAGCTTTTTCAACAGACTTGCGGGGCACGAGGAGTTAACCGCGGAGAAACAAACTCAATCACGTGAACGCGCGAATGATAGCGGAAGTAGGGCGAGCTGTGACAGCTCCCGGGCGAGGAGCGTGTGAGTGGCTACTCTTGTTGAGCGAAGCGAATGTGACGGAGCACCCAGTACACTGAGCGCCGCTCTCTAAAAGATTCTGGTGCCGCCAAGTGCCTTCCAGTTCACAAAGTACAGCTGTGAAGGTAGGTCAAGTTGAATTCAGTCTTTGAGAAATAAAACATATACTTTGAAGGATTGATAAGGGGTTTAAATGGATAGACAAGCCACTCTGGCATTAAGTGTTGGTAAATCCATCCATCCATTTTCCAACCCGCTGAATCCAAACACAGGGTCACGGGGGTCTGCAGGAATCAATCCCGGGCAGCGTGCCAACCCACTGCAGTGTTGGTAAATTGGTCGAAGTAAGTTTTAATAGGCACATTTGGCACGGTAGAGACATTATAACGCGTAGTCTTTGTGCAGTCTTTCACCTTAACATTATTCCCTTTTTGTCCTCTTTAAATACAGCAAGATCGCGATAGATTTAACCTAAATAGACAGACATTAGCAGACTTGAATGTGCAGTCGTTCAGGCAGAAGTCCATCTTTTCTTTTTTGAACTGGCTTCATACAAAATTGGGATAGCGGCGCATGGCACGAATCAGCATTCATTACAAGAAACAAAACTGACCGATATAACTTTTTCCAGTCGATCTACTATGATCGATTTTTGTGTTCCTGAAGAGAGCCTGGTTGTTTGGCGTCAACCCGCACAAACACATGAAGAACAAGAAAACTCGGCATTGGAGAGCAGTGATTTAAACCGGTCACACACAGCTCGTTACTGATACCGTGAACATCGCGGGTTTGAACTTGGGAGTCTGAAGAAGTGGTCAAGTGTTTAGGCAATTGGGATGTATGTCCAGTAGATTGAGAATTCAGGCTCCATCACTGATTTACTGCCTCTCCCTCCACGAGTTATATTCATTTAAACATTTGTAATATGTTCTGATCATGTCAG
This sequence comes from Polypterus senegalus, assembly GCF_016835505.1. Lineage (NCBI taxonomy): Eukaryota > Metazoa > Chordata > Cladistia > Polypteriformes > Polypteridae > Polypterus > Polypterus senegalus. The sequence goes on along the minus strand of NC_053164.1, from coordinate 68,652,916 downwards.
GCTGTTGTTATAGACATTGGCTAAATAAGTAATCAGTATAATTGACTTTAGTTTCCAATGGACTGACATCCAGTCCAGGATAGGTTCCTGCATTGCAACTTTAATTGTGGATGGATGGGTGGTTCAGAATAACATTCTAGCTTACACAGTAGAGAAGCTCATTCAGGTTTTTTGATCTTATTTTTTGGTATGTGATTATTTTCAAACATAACTGAAGTAAAAAGAAAGTAAAAACTGTTCTCTATGTGTACAAACAAGATCTTTTAAAAATGTTAAAATGTGGAGTATTTAGTGTTGGCGGTTTCTGAACTGGAATCCCAAAAATGAAAAAAAAGAAAAAACAATTTATTTGAGCTTGATATTGGCATCTGATTAAGAAATTGTATGGACAGTCACTGTGATCTCCAGACTAAGACTGAACACCAATTTAAAGCTGTGTTTTGATAGTAAATATGCTAAATTATACCTTTTAATGTGTGCATTGCTTGTTGAGGGTTCGGCTTGGCTTACTTCTATTTACTTACTAGACATGATTCTGACCCGGATGGTAATTTTGTCTCTCTGTATAACATTCTGGAGTATTTGGGTTAAACAGTAGTAATTCGTGCATGTTTCTGTCTTATTGGAATCCCGTACAATTTGTGCTGGACTGTTTTCAAAGATATATATATATATATATATATATATATATATATATATATATATATATATATATATATATATATATATATATAATAATTTAAGGGCAAAACATGTAATTCTTGACTGCGAATTACTGAGTTGCAGCAGTGCAGTCTTATACGTAGATGTCCTGCCCGGCTCATGGCCATCGGACAGCCATTTATTTCCACCTCTCAGGCTGATAGGGTTCTCCTATTGGCTGAATTGTCCTTTATTCGGAAACCTTTTGGGTGAAGGGTTCACTTGCTTAGTCTTTGTTGATAATCACTCAAAAAGGCAGCTTTTGTATCCTAGCTTGCGTGACTGGAATCACTGTGCAGGGCAGAACATCTGTTTTTAACTTTTACTTTGCATTGCGTGTTTTTACTGCTTAACTGTACATCAACTCTTCACTATTTGTAATCACTCTGTTCACATCAAAATCCGCTATTCTGATTCTGAATCCAAAAAAATTTTAAAAAGCAAGCGCACACCATCAAAAAGCTTCAAGTACTCACCAGTCCAGAAAACATGAAGAGTACGCCATAAGGCAGACGTATCTCAGGGCTGTGTTTTGCTCTCACTGTTTTAGAAGTGTTGTGCTTTTGATTTTTTGCTATTATTTTTGTTTCATTATTAAATTAAAAATGTTTACAAAGAAAGTGGATAAGAATAATCTAAATGCCTCCATCAAAATCCACTCCTCTCGCCACACAGTTCAGTTTTTCAGGTTAGTAACCATTCTTTTAAAAATGTTCTGTCTTTTTCTAAGCATTATATTCATTTAGTATGTATTTTAGTGCTGGTTTATTTGGGCGTGCATGATGGGTTCACCTAATATTCTTGAGCATAACAATGAACTGATAAACTCATTAATAATTTCGGACAAAATAAGTGCCATCTACATCCTCTGTTCAAGCAACAGTGATATAATTCTCATATAATCAAGGCGGCATTTAGACTCCAACCTCACTACCTCTAACAAAGACACCTCTACCATATACACGCATATACTCAAAAATAATGAATATCACATGTGGAAATAATAAATCAGATACAGGAATTAAAGTTGAAAAAGGTCCAAAACTGTACATCCATTCAACTTAGCCTTCTTTTTTTGATCCATTTTTGTGTTGCAAATATTGCAATTTTACATCTGCTGGAATTTAACTTTTGGGGCTGGTTTATACTGCAGGCTCAGAACGTGTGCGCGAGTCGCAGTACCAGCATAAATATGGGTGGATGTGTTTGTTCAAGTTTTGGTACGTGACGTCAGCATCGTTGTATCGTTGAATAATCAACTGAAATTATTGCGAAAAATGTTTTTTAAAATCAAGAAATCAGAAGTAATTTGAGATTATTTTCTAATATTGCAGTTTAATATCAACCAAATATACAGTTTATGTCTATTCCTTATTAATTCTACTGGTATATAAGAATGTTGCTTAATTTTCTGGATTACAGAAAATGTTGCCTCCTTGCAAAATTTTCTGCCTACTCCAATGGACTGAGTTGTGTCATCACATGATAGTGGACTTTTCCAATTTGGATTACCTGAAGAGAATCTAAGAATAAACATCTGGATTTTAAGAATAAATGTCAATTAGAAGAAAGGTTAACTGTTGGACAAAATTATGGAGAAGTGAAAGAATAAGAGGAATGTCAGCATTTTGGAGAGAATAGTGCAGTGATTCCTGTATGAGATAATAACTGACAGCTGAATATAAGAACTCATGTTTTATTAACAAGAAGATACAGTTTAGTCCAAGTTTGTTTGGTTATGGATTGCATGTTTGTTCAGACATTTAATACATAACACATGCTCTGCATTAATGCTATAGTTTTCCACAGGCAAAATTAATGTATCACTTTTCTTTGCTGCTAACAAACTAGTAGCCAGTTTTATTTCCAGGGCTCCTAAACCAATGATGGATAAGTTAAACAATGGTATTTGTAAAATATGAGTTATTTAAAAAGAATATTACAGTCATATTGGTTTTGATTTCCATCTGTCCTTCATTTCAGATATTTGGACGTAATGTGGCTACTGTGCCTTTTCTTACTCTCGGTACTTTCCAGTGTCACCAGTGGTGCAGTGTCCTGTTACAGTGACAATGGAGAGCCGGTTGACTGGTAAGTACAAAGTGCATTCTCTCTTGAAAACCTGTGAATGGGGCATTAGAGAGCAATTGAAGTCTTTATTCAATTTTCCTAATGATTTCCTTCTCTTCCAACAGGTTTTTTTTATATAAGCTTCCCAACTCAGGGAAGGAGTTCCCCTCAGAAGGCCTACGCTACATGTATCTGGATTCCACAAACCGTTCCTGGAGTGCAGGAATGAAACTCATAAATGAGAGCGGTGGGGCAGTGCAGAAGACTCTGGAGCAGCTGTACAAACTTGGGAAGGTGAGGAGAAATAACATCCCAACTCTATGCTCACTGGCTCATTGTGCAGATCAGTGTATAGTCTTCTCTGTGTGTCATGATATGAGAGTTGGAGCTGTTTACTAGATCATACTAAAAAGGATGCCTCCTTCAGGGCTGGTTCCTGATTTGTACTTGGCGCTGCTAGGATAGGCACTGGCTATCATTACCCTAAGCTCATTTAAGAATAAATGACTGAAACTAAAAGGATAATTTTTTGTCAAAGTTGCTGCTCCAACCCATTAAACATTTGAATATATTAAATGATGTTTTTCTTATACAGCACACAGAATATCCTATATTTGTGCCAAAACAGTTGTAACATTTCATTTTTTCCCACTGAATTTACTGTTGTGTACAACTGCAAGCTGCACTAGCTAGAGATGTGCCACAGTATGAGGGAAACCTGACTTTAACACATAATCCTCAGAGTTTTTAAGGTTTCATAATGTGTGCAAAGACTAGAGTGATATGCAACAAAGAAGATTCTGTGGTGTTCAAAATCAGAATGAAACAGTTACTTAACATATTCAGATCCATGTAGTGCAACTGAGGATTGTACAAGGTCAGAGTTGATCCCAGCTATATGCAGCACAAAGCTGGAAGTAACCCAGGATTCACCATCATTTCATCGGAGGGCCTTCTCTTGTACACATCCATACAGGGCCAATTTAGACTTGCCAGTTAACGCAACATGCATGTCTTTGAGATATGGGAGGACTAGAGTAATTAGAGAAAAGAATTACACAAACACAGGAAGATCATGTCAGCTCCTCCACACTGACAGTGTCCAGGCCCATGGTTCTAATTCTAGACTCTGGATCCAAAAGGTAGAAGTACAAAGCACTGCACCAGGCTTCAGCCCAAAATAAAATAACAAATCATAACAAAAAAGGGTTGTGGGGCCAGAGTTTATGCTAAAAACCTTATGCACAAGGTATGAATGAGACATGGACAGGGTTCAATCACTCACACACGTGTTATCTCATTGGCATTCACACAGCATCAGTTTAAAGATCTCAGTTAACCTAATGCATATGGTTTTGGGGCTGTGGGAGGTAAATAAGAATACCTGGAAGAACACCCATGTAGATATGGGCAGTTTGTGCAGACTCCGAATGAAGAAAGACGTAATGTTGTTTTGAGTCCAGGGCAATGAATTCATGAAGCAGTGACACCAAGAACTGTGTGACATTGACATCCAAAATGAAATAGTAACATTCTCAAACCCACTTAATCTAATTCACAGTTGTGTCTAGGGGTGGGGGTCATGTCAGAGCCACAGTCCATTCAAGTCTGACTGCTACAGATACTGTATATGCACAGGATACATTTAGAGTTACCGGTTAACCTAACAAACACATGTTTGGGGAAGTGAGAGAGAAAAAACACAAAAAACTATACAGTTTGCTGGGTCTACATTTAAGTTATCTGGTTGTAGGTCATGAATGGCTGCGTGACAGCTGGTTGAACTTAAAATAGACATGACAGCTGGAACAGACCCAAACACTTCTAAGACTGAGAAATTGTCTCTTTGTCATAAGATCTGAAATCCTGGTGTTTAATTTTACAGATCAGTGGTCAGTGAGGTACTTTCCAGTTACTGTCTTGTATTTGACAATTTTAGCAGCCTGTGTCCTGGGGAGAAAGTGTATTTCTTCCCCTTGTGGCCCAGAATCTTTACAAGTAGATGGATGTTTATCCGTTTAATATTTTCAGTAGTTTATTAAAATATAGAGTATTAGAAAAGTGTGTGCTAAAATTGGCCCTTTTTGTAGTTGTTCTTAGAAGGTGTGACACAGTAATGCAAAAGCACATTGAGTTAAAATAAAGAATATTTATTCAAATAACTGCACTTCTGCACAATCACCTCTCCAAAGATCAGTCAAAATGATACAATAATAAATGATGCAATAATAAACAATACTTCTTTCTCACATCCTCCCGTCTCTGACTCATCCATGTAAGGCAGAAGACTCCCTTCCCTCCAGGGCTGTTACATGTATTCCGGGAAGCACTTCTGTATCATAATAAAGTAGGGCAATCTTCCCTCATCAGCACCCTCTTTTAGAGCGTAGAGACCCCGACAGGGCTGCATTTCCAGACTCCATATTCCATGCATCCCTACAGTTGACCTGCCTGGGTTCTCATATGAGGAACAGTGCAAACTGGCATATGGGAGATTGAACTGCTCCTGACTTACGGCTATCGTTGGTCCTTCCATTATTGAATACAGGCCAGACACAAAGTTATGTTCTTGTTTTGCTGGCCATTTTGACTGTCATTCCTCTCTGGCTTCCTGTCCAGGTAAGAAATTATCCCCTTTCCTGGCCGGAATGCCTGTCCTCCTCCTACAGAGGCTTAGGCTTTAGACTATTTAACAGCAAAAGAGAAAAAAATATAGTTTTTAGTGATTTGATCAGAATACGACTGTGCAATTGAGACAGTTTCACGGAGTATTTATTTGCTGACACTAATATTTCTGATATTCATATATTCACAGCGTGGATGTGGCCCTTTTTAATTCATGTTGGGCAGACTAATCTAAAATCTACTCTAAAACTATAGCTACTGATTACTGAATATACAGTCCATGGTGTTTTCAGATTTATATGCTGATTGCAAACTCAAAATGTTATTTATTCTGAATACTTTTAGGAAGTTATACTGTATATAGCCTAGTATAAAAAAGTGGTATATATTAAACATTTAAATTAAATTGTGGCTTGAAAATTCACTTTAATATCACATGAAACAGAAGCTCTGTTTTTGCTATTCATCAAAAACAAGAGAAACCAACTTTTTTAGGAAGCTTTTATTAATAAAAGTTATCTGAAGAAAAATGTCACATTCTTGAGTTGTTCTAACAAACAAAATTATTAGTTAAAAAACAAAGTCAGGTTATACATTTTTTACATGGTACAGTTATGCATAACTAACCTTACAACTAAATAATTTACTAAAATATTTGTATTTTATTATTATTTCCTGATGTATACTTTAGATCAAATCAACTTACATGTCACTGTTCAAAAATCTAAGTTTTTTTTTTCTCATAGAGAGATAGTACTATACGCTCCCTCTTAGCCTTTAAGGCTAATAAACACAATTACCGAATGAAAATAATTAATTTTATCAAAACAGAAACAGAAAAGCAACAAAGAAAAAGGTAAAACTCTTCATTTTTGTTCAGATTTTATTTAATTCACATATTTTAAAAACTCTACTGAAATTAATCAGGTAAGGCAAAATAGTCATGAAATAAATGTGTTTATTTGCACAATGTGCCTGGTGTCAGTGCATGTCAACATCCATTAAAAATTGGTTCCGACTTGTATTGTTTAATTTCTGTGTGAACACGTATGTTTCCTGAGTGAACGACAACGGCCAAATGATAGTGTATGCCTTGATCTTTTGGCAAACAGGTGACCTGAGGCTGCCCTTTAGTTGGTTACTTTCAGATATTTCCGGGGGGCATGGCTCTCTGCACCCTGGACATGAATAAGTATTATTTTAGGTTTTTTTTAATGAAATGAGATTTGACAATTGTTGACAAACTATTTTATGTTCAGGTCAATGGTTCACAGTTCACTTCTACCATTAAGTTAACTACAGATGAGTGAGCGTGACTTTAGGGAGATGGCAACTTCAAGGGAACTTTAGATATCAAAAGAAAATTCAGTTATTTCTTTAATGAAACACCCCTTCATAAATTGTTTACTTGAAGTAAAAAAAGAAGATAAATGAGCTTGGACCAGACCGAACTGACTTAAGAATTCAGTAGCAGGCAAGTGATCAAGGTCGAACGTACACACAGACTTTTTCCAGCTCTTGCTATGACAAACAGAGTTGGCTAACTGGATGTGGTGTAAGTAATGTCATTTTTGCTTTCCCTGTTTCTGTTTCAAAGACAACAATGGGGATAAAAGACCTACAGTGGTGTGAAAAACTATTTGCCCCCTTCCTGATTTCTTATTCTTTTGCATGTTTGTCACACAAAATGTTTCTGATCATCAAACACATTTAACCATTAGTCAAATATAACACAAGTAAACACAAAATGCAGTTTTTAAATGATGGTTTTATTATTTAGGAGAAAAAAATCCAAACCTACATGGCCCTGTGTGAAAAAGTAATTGCCCCCGGAACCTAATAACTGGTTGGGCCACCCTTAGCAGCAATAACTGCAATCAAGCATTTGCGATAACTTGCAATGAGTCTTTTACATCACTCTGGAGGAATTTTGGCCCACTCATCTTTGCAGAATTGTTGTAATTCAGCTTTATTTGAGGGTTTTCTAGCATGAAGCGCCTTTTTAAGGTCATGCCATAGCATCTCAATTGGATTCAGGTCAGGACTTTGACTAGGCCACTCCAAAGTCTTCATTTTGTTTTTCTTCAGCCATTCAGAGGTGGATTTGCTGGTGTGTTTTGGGTCATTGTCCTGTTGCAGTACCCAAGATCGCTTCAGCTTGAGTTGACGAACAGATGGCCGGACATTCTCCTTCAGGATTTTTGGTAGACAGTAGAATTCATGGTTCCATCTATCACAGCAAGCCTTCCAGGTCCTGAAGCAGCAAAACAACCCCAGACCATCACACTACCACCACCATATTTTACTGTTGGTATGATGTTCTTTTTCTGAAATGCTGTGTTCCTTTTACGCCAGATGTAACGGGACATTTGCCTTCCAAAAGTTCAACTTTTGTCTCATCAGTCCACAAGGTATTTTCCCAAAAGTCTTGGCAATCATTGAGATGTTTCTTAGCAAAATTGAGACGAGCCCTAATGTTCTTTTGCTTAACAGTGGTTTGCGTCTTGGAAATCTGCCATGCAGGCCGTTTTTGCCCAGTCTCTTTCTTATGGTGGAGTCGTGAACACTGACCTTAATTGAGGCAAGTGAGGCCTGCAGTTCTTTAGACGTTGTCCTGGGGTCTTTAGTGACCTCTCGGATGAGTCGTCTCTGCGCTCTTGGGGTAATTTTGGTCGGCCGCCACTCCTGAGAAGTTTCACCACTGTTCCATGTTTTTGCCATTTGTGGATAATGGCTCTCACTGTGGTTCGCTGGAGTCCCAAAGCTTTAGAAATGGCTTTATAACCTTTACCAGAGTGATAGATCTCAATTACTTCTGTTCTCTCTTGTTCCTGAATTTCTTTGGATCTTGGCATGATGTCTAGCTTTTGAGGTGCTTTTGGTCTACTTCTTTGTGTCAGGCAGCTCCTATTTAAGTGATTTCTTGATTGAAACAGTAATCAGGCCTGGGGGGGCTACGGAAATTGAACTCAGGTGTGATACACCACAGTTAGGTGATTTTTTTAACAAGGGGGCAATTACTTTTTCACACAGGGCCATGTATTTTTGGATTTTTTTTCTCCCTAAATAATAAAAATCATCATTTAAAAACTGCATTTTGTGTTTACTTGTGTTATATTTGACTAACGGTTAAATGTGTTTGACGATCAGAAACATTTTGTGTGACAAACATGCAAAAGAATAAGAAATCAGGAATGGGGCAAATAATTTTTCACACCACTGTAAAACATCATACTGAAAAATGCAAGCAGCATGAAATTAGCTCTAGTCATCAAGAGCAGTGTTTTACAACCAGTATGCCGCAGCAGAGTTGGTGCACTGTGAGAGCTACCCAGGTGTGCCATGGAAGTAATAGTGTAATGCACTTGGGTCTGAACCTGAGATGGACAAGCTCCACAGATGGTTGAGACCTGTTTGAGAATGACACGTCTACCTGGAAAAGCTGGCATAAGAGCAGCTCTGTGATCGCTATGTTGCAGACACAGCACTAAGAGCTTTAGACATGTCTCCAGGCTGCTAGAGTCATTCTGCCCTTGGTGTGTGGTCATCAATAAGCCTCATGGTGCTGGTGGATGGTGGGCATACAAATTGCTTCTAAGGCAAAGAGGTGTGAGCAGAGGGACGAAGCAGCTGGTATGCCAACAAAGTGCTCACCAAATGCGGTGTCTGCAGACGCTGATCTTGGAGCTCCTTTCTAACTGGCTTCTCTGGTAGTCCCGCTCTTCGGGCAGTTGAGCAAGTGTATAAGATAATGTGTTTGTGGTTAGTAAGACAGTGGTGTTCCTTGGGATGATTTTGGTTACAAAAGCTGTGCCACCAAAGAAAAAAGTTTGAGAAACACTGATCTAGACAATAGCATGAGGCTAATTTTTTTTGACAGGCTTAGTGAAATGATTCAGTTTAGTCAGAAAGTAACAGATATTTTCATGCCTGAGGGAAAAGAGGGTACAATCTGCATTCAAGGAAATATACAGTAGGTATCCTGATCGTAAAGGCAGAATAAGATTTAGGTTGGACTTGTCCTGCGAGTGTAGCACAAGACAGGTTGGGGGGGAAAGTTATGTTTTAAGATGTGGGGATCTGTGAATCTTACATCTGTGCCTAGGTGAGGTAAGCATTGCAGACTAGCATAGGACTGGGTAGATTGACAGCAAGTGGATGATACAATTAAGGTGGGAATGAGTCTGTGGGTGTGGTAAATGATAAACTGGGATGCAAAACTTGAGAAACATCAGAGACTAGTGATTGTATGATGTGGATTTATGGAATACACTGGAAATGACAAAAGACTGGGCACTATCAACAGAGACAGAATAAGATTTGGGTTGTACTTATGCTATGAATGTGTTATAGGACAGATGCAAATGCACGTTATCAGAAGATTACAGAGGTGGGGGTGTTGACATTACAGTTTGAATTTTGGCAGGATTGGGAACTGGGCAAGTTGACAGAGGATTAGGCCATTTAGAGACAGGTATAGTATGAAATGTGGGTTGCAGGTGCACCTGTTCCTTTCCAGATCTGTAAGGAAAGTTATGGGAAGAATAAGGGGACTGTGGAAGTCACGGACTGAGGTTTTGGAGCACAATAGAAATGGGAAAGCTGACATCAGATTGGGCAGCATGGTGGAAAGGGTATAATACATTTTAGCCTGGATTTGTCCTATGTTTCTGGTACTAGACAGGTCAAGTTGTGCATTGACACTATAATGAGGACCACAAGTGAATGTGACCAGATAGATGTGAAAGGAAAGTATATAATAGATAAGTGCTGCTTTAGTTTGTTCCCCTTAAAACTGCCACCCCTGCTCAAATTTCTTTCACCAGCCACCACTAGGACACAGCAATGGTGGAAATGTATACATTAGTAAAAAATTAGGATATTTAGTTGCCCTCCCATCTTCCTGTAATTGAGTCTAGGAGCAGGTCCCAGAGCAGGATACTTTTTTTTGTGGTTGAACCATCATCAGAGACATTAACAGACTTTTTGAGAGGATTTTAGTGTAGACACTTGTGGTGTTCCATTGAAAATGCCTCCCATGGCAGGTATAAAAGACACTGAGGGGAGACCTGGGACATGCTGGAGGATTTGGGAAGTTTAACCTGTGGGGGATCAAGCAGAAGATAGAGATAATGGCTAAAAAGGGTCTAGTTGGCATCACTCAGTTTGTTACAGCCACAACCTTTACTATGATAAATATTACCAATAGATAAGACAGATTTAATTTTCATTAAACATATTGTTGCCATTTGTCAAGTAATGCTTGAATTTCTTTACTTTTCAATTGGCATCCACACATTTTTCTTTGCTGGTGAGCAGCCCATGGATTGTTCCTACCTTGCACCCAGTGATTGCTGGAATAGGCTCCAGCTGCCTTGGCTAAGAACATGAATGGATTATACCATTTTTTATTAAAATTGCATTGTACACATTCATATCCAGGATTATCTGATGCAAAAGATGTAATGAGATGAAAAGTGTTAGATGAAGATTGCTCATTCTCTTCTGATATTTTGCTTTTTTCACTTTTAAAATGCAGCTCTCTCTTGTTTAGACTTTATTTAAACAAGTCTATAAATGCTGGCACATGTTTTTGTGATATATAATGAAAGTAAATATTTAAAGTTTTGTCATGGTTTCTAACCATCATTGATGCCAATTATTTAAGTCTTCAACAGACATTAAAACTGATCATTCCTATTAGCTGAGAAGCATGTGGTCTACAAAGATGAATTTCTAGACTTTATTGGTATTTTCAAATAGCAGTGAATGTTTTGTGTTGGTGATATGTGAAGTGGTATAGGAACATAAGAGACTATGATGCCACATTAATGCAGGAAAATGTGTAAGGGATCCAGTAGAAGGACTTATTTCGAGCTCCCACTCAGGGATGCTAATTTAATGTAGGAATTTGGGAGATTTCTGTTTCTGCCCTTGCAGGAACACCAGATAAATGTACGAATAGTCTATAGATGTGAGAAAAAGAATTGATTGATGTTAACCAGTCAGTTAATTAATGATTATTGTTGCCTTTGGCAATGGCAGTAATTAATTGAATAATTCAGTAAGATTCCCACTTTATTTTTCTTGCCTTTCTCTGTATGAGGGGTCTCCAGCTGTTAGATTTATAGGTATGTGAAGCACATTCGTTTTAAAAAACAGAATATTATTTATTGATAAATGCAAAAATTATAGAAATATTATAACTGCATATTTATCGACATAAAAGACAGGACACAAGACAGAAGAGATAGTCAAACATAACACAGAAGATGCAGGCTGTTAACTGGCTATTTAGGGATTCTAATTTATTTTGGCACAGATAAACAGCTTTACGATATTAAGTCCTTACAGATGATGCCCAATGCTGTGTGGAACTGTGTGATGTTGCTCTAGGTTCAAGTGGAGGATTCTGATGGTGCTGAAGTGCTCCTATGAGCCATTTTTTTCAACTCCTACAGCAGGAGACTAGAGCATTGTGTGCCTACAGATCACTTAACTTGCATAGATTCAGAGTAGTACTTGATGTGCTGCAAATTCAAGTGTTTCTTTCTGGAAGTTTTTGCATTTGTTTTTTCGAATGTTTTCATTCTGCAGTTGATCGAATTCGCGGATATGGAACATGGAGATACAGAGAGCTGACTATAAAGTAACATAGTAGACTTAACTCCACTTAGTCCATTAATGTACACAGGAAGCTGGAGTCTACCCCATTAGCAATAGATGGAAGGCAAAAAACAAACCTTGACATGACACCAGTGCTTCACAAAACCCTGCTTTACACACACAAACACAAGGCCCATTCAGAGCTGGCAATAACCTAGCAGTAACATCTGTGGATTGTGAAGAAGACTGCATTACCTAGGAGAGTAAGAAAAGAAATGAAAAACAAAAAAACAAAGGCAGATCTGGGTAGAATGTATAGACACCACACAGATAGTGACTGGGCTCAGAGTTAGAGCCCAGCATGCTGCATCTGTGAGACAACAGCTCTAAACATGTGCTACCCTTAGAAAAATGTGTATATTGAAAATGAACAAATGAAAGTAATGTTTTCTTTTTAGCAAAAAAAAAAATAGCTAGAGGAGGCAAGCTTGACACAGTTTTGACACATTGAGGGAAAAATGAAGTGCTATGGAGTCCTATTTAGTGTTAATAAATGTGCACCCGTTTTAGGCTTGCTTTGTGAATTTTGTGCTTGAATTGTTATCTTTCATCCTCTAACTCTTCTGTTCTGCAGTCTGGTGATGTGGCATATGTTCTATACAATGACCAGAGTCCAAAAAGTATAGTGAACAAAGCAGTTGGAAATGAATATGGACACACAAAGGGTATGTTTTGCACATTTTATGCTAAGCTCATATGGTGGGTGTCTGTTTTGTTCCTAGTCAACACAGGCACTCTCTTTCTCTTCCAACTTTTCCTCAGGTGTTGTACTACTGGACCGATCTCAGGGATTTTGGCTTGTCCATAGCACTCCTCATTTTCCCCCAGTGATTTCAGAAGGCTACTCCTATCCACACAGTGGGATTCACAATGGTCAGAGTTTCCTTTGTGTCACCTATCCTTACAAAGAGTTTGATTCCATAGGTAAGAAATTGAAAGGTGCAGTATTATGAGGTTTGAAAAAGAATGCAAGTCTGTAAATTAATATACTAGGTGTTTGTTCATTATGCAATCACTTGCAAAAAATTTTTTTTCAGGTGAGCAGCTGATCTTGAATCACCCTGAATGTTATGAATCTTCCGTCCCAGAAACCTTTGAAACTGACCTCCCAACCCTCTTCAAATTAGTTTCTGGAGGTACTATTGATACCCCACCATGGAACCGACAGACTGATCTGACTTCTCTTGGTGGAACTACTTTTAGCAGCTTTGCCAAAGGTGGTCAGTTTGAAGATGGTAAGGCTCAATGTTTTATTTTTTATGGGATGTCAACACTAAAATCATAGCATGTTCACTATGTGGAATTCACACATTCTTTCTCTTTCTGTGGGTATTTCACGTTTCATCCAAGACACATGTTGACCAAAGGATTGGATTTGGCCATTGCTGAAATTGATTCAAAAACTTCATTGTTTTTGTGGCATTTTAAGATTGTTCTTAATATGAAGAAAGTTTTTCCTTTAATTTAGCAGTAAAATATTGCAAGCCAGTATGCGCATAAAAACATGTCCATGGAGCAAAATCTGCTGGAGTGGTTTTGTTGAAAATCAAAAAAGTTCTAGCATTTTGCAATGGTAATAACTCATACAAGTTTTAATCAGACTAATTTATTGTCGTATTTTGAGACACAATCTGAAAGTGGTTAACTTGTGTTTAGCAATGCCTGAAACTGTGTTCAAAAGTAGAATGTGTGGTGTCACATTACTTTTCCAATATATTGTATGCATACTTTATAAATAAGGAATATAAAAAATAAAAAAGCACTCGGCCAAAAATACTGTTCTCCAATAGCTGAATGAACAATTAAAGATCGTGATTGATAAAAAGCCAGCCTCAGGCTAAATACTACAATTTTAACTGATACAATTAAGCAAATGTTAGAGGTCAGGACACCATTTCCCAGTATACAACTCTTCTGAGTGATTGTTTTGTTGCTGTGTCATGTTATGATCGTATACCACATTTCAGATATAAATAATCATATTTTAAAATACTATAGAAGAGACATTGTTAATGATATTTTCCTAAAATATAATTAATTATTCACCATAAAACAATTATATAGTATTTTTTTCCTGCAATCACAATATACACATGAATGAACATGAATAACATTTCAGTTGACATAAAATGCAGACAGAAATATTAACTTATCTAACAGACACTAGCCTGACTGTAGACACGTGCAGTTTTCTGTGGAGACAGACTTTAAATGAAATTAACATGCTATGTTGTGCTCTGGCACCACAGTACTTAGTGCTGCTGACCCAAGTATGAGGCTTCTGGGATTTTGTGTGTGTACACAATTTCATGCTGTTTACATGGGTTCTTACCCTCATCCCAATTATATGCATAAATGGCAGATCCCAAATGGTGTCATCTTCAGAGTTGTTTGCAGTTCATTTTCTACTCTAGCCCCTCTTGACCCTGAAACTAGTTTACAAATGTTATTTTTGACATTTCATGTTGCCAAAGACATAGCAACATCAACTGATACTTAATGGAACTGCAAACTGTCCAAGCTTAATTAACATTAGAAGCAAATTAATGCTTATTGATTTATTATCGTGTGAAATCATAGGCATAATTTCTTGTTACCTTTTGATGGAGTTAATGGTTTAATGATGGCAAAAGAATGAAGCTAAGAAAAAGAAAAAACAAAAATTGTACAAAGAGCAAAATGGTTATACTGTAACCATGAGAATTGTGAGGTAAACCTCACAACATTAAGTTAGTTTAAGAAGATGTAAGTGTAGACCTCCATTCTTTTGTAGCTGGTTGTTAAAGGTAGTTGTCGCAGTCAAGAATATTCTTTAGGGCAGTGTCCCTCTTAGTTGAACGTCTTTACTGGGAGGTGATCAATGTAAACTTGGGGAAAAGGATTGAGAGTGCAGTGTATAGCCATCATAGCTAGTTAAGCTAAAAGAGAATTCTCCGTACTTAGTCAGAAGTCTGATTGGTCACTATAAGGGCTTACCTCCATATTAGCCTCACTACAATGGTTTTGATAAAATATCATACACAACATCCTCAATCTCAAAGTCATCAGTAGTCATTTCATAAATTATGAAAATGTGCACTCCATTTGGATGATTAATTCGGCGACTGTGCAATGCCACTAAGTATATTCACAGTCCCACTCTGTAGCAGTACAGTCTTTATGTTATAGCTATTGTGTATTTATTGCAGATCACATGCTTCAATTGAATAAGTTCATGGTTCTACAGATTTTGTGTTTGTTTTTATTGTAATGCTTTTGGGAGATAATGATATATCTTTCAGTGATTCTAAATTCAGAATCCTTGCAAATGTGGTCTAAAGCTGTCTGTTTAAGTGGTGTGTGTATGTGTGTTTAAACCTTAATATTAAACATTTAACAAATTAAAAAGCAGCAAAAAAAATCAACCCTGTGTTCCTCCTTAAGCGTGGCACTAAGGTTGACAGCTCTCTGTACTGACATTAAATTAAAACAAATCAACCCATTTACTGTAAATTACATCCATAATGCATTCGGCATCATTTGCTGCATTCACAAAAATATAAAGCAAAAAGAATTTGATGCCCTATATGTGTGAATCAGCATAAGTGTAGAGTATAAGCAGCTTGATGACTACCAGTTTGGTGCCAGAGAATGCTATACTCTGCTACTGTTGCCAAGTAGTGCTTTTTATATGAAAATAGGATAAAATAATTTTAGAAAATCGTCATTAAAATTTTATTAACTTAAGCACTAGATTGTATACCATTAGGTTAGATGTTCAATCCTGACTGATTTTAGGGCCCCAGTTGTACCAATATGGACACAACCATAGTTTGACTTTATGTAAATCTGAAGCACAAAAACTACATCCTATAAATGTAAAGTGAATTTTAATTCTTTGTGCCACAACTATCTTATGATGTTTCTGAAATTCTGATGAAAATATAAACACTGAATCATTCACTTCATCATTTCCATTTTTTATAACCTGCATTTTCTGGCAAAAAACAAAATTGAACATAAGTCAATCTCAGGCAGTATTTTATTCCTTGATTTGTCTCCTCCTTCCAAACAGCTGGATTTACATATTGTTGGCGTTGTGTCTCAGCTTGTGTTACTGATAGGGACTTTGAGACTTTGAGAGCCAGTACTTGGGATGGTATTTGCTGGTGAGCAAGTGATGTCTGGGGTACAACAATTAGCATTAGCCTTTAGGAGTCACAACCTGTTCAGCCACTCTGAGAACTCACCATCCACAGAATGATGAGATTTGGTTCAATACCTGATAGGTATGACAGTGACAGAGTTTTGGTGATGGAAAACTTGATTTTGGAGTTGTCACCTCAATGTCAGAAGGATATAAAGCTCATGCAGGGTGTTGAAAAGTACTGTATAGATATATTTGGTTCTAAATGTCCGCACAGCATTTGCATTGGAAAGGTTTCATGATGGGAGGATGTGAAAGACCCTAGGAGAGATACTTGGCAACCCCCATCTTGGTAATGGAATTTTTATCAGTGGATAATGGGGTCACCACACTGTGACTTAAAAGTAGAGTAAAAAAAGATCTGACTACTTTTACATGTATGAGTATAACAAATGTCTGGTGCTCAACATAGTAGTATACAAAGGTGGGACAGTGCTCATATCAGTTGTGATGTTGATGCTCAAAGGAAACTGAGAATCCTGTGGATGGTCAATTATTATTGAATGTGTATGTTAGACATGGACTGTCCGTAAGAAATTCCATGCTTAAACACAAGGTTACTCATAATTACACAATGTCCCAACATCACTTTTGGTCAAAGGTAATGTATAGACTTTTTCAATTTATTATCTGATGTAGGGCAATATATTTCTGAGGTTCAGGTGAAGAGAGTGACTGTGCTTTCAACTGACATCTTGACTGAGCATCACTTGGACAAACACAGACTGCCCAGAAGGGTAGTGAGGTATCCTGGAAGTTGAATTATCTCTCGTTCTTTCAGCATCCTTTGAGAGGTTTAGGGATGTGAAGTCGGAATAAGTACACTTCAAGACGTCAGTATTAAATATGTTTACCATATGCTGTGGTCAAATACTGATGCTTATCATAATGACAACCCAAAACTCAAATGGTAGACACTAGCAGTGAAAGAAGCCATTATATTACAGGAATACTCTATCAAAAATATTTTTCTGACTGATAATTACTCTGCATTATTTGTGTTGATGGCCAAGAAAAAAATGTAACCTTATGTTTTCATGTAGAAGGGAGATAACAAAGTTCTGGATACAGTGGGCTTGAATGAGGACTCAAATTGAACCATAGCAAATTATATCAAAACATGAAAAAAACTGTGAAAATAATCTCAAATTACTAATGTTTAGTGTTAGTCAGGTAAATCAGCACATTTCTCTGAAGTTTTATTTGCAGAGAATTTGCTGTGTTCATGTTCACCCTGGCTTGTTGAATTATTTGCTGATAATTCTGCAAGATTGGGAGAATTTTTTTAATACGAGTGTCCCATACTGCTTTGTAAGCCCAGTGCGATGCCCTCTGGAGCTGTTGATCATTTGCTTTACAGATTCTGTAGGATGAGGCTTTATCAAATAATAGACAGTAAAACTGTCTGAGAAATTTGTTGTTACCAGAACCAAGATGCTAAAACCATAACCTAAATTGATAAATAGAATGCTATGAGTCATTAACCGGAAAGTCTGTTCACGTTTTTTTGCCATATATGCAGGTCGATCTTTGAGTTACATGTCAACATATGAGAAGGAAGTGTGTTCCCTATGCATGCATAATAATTAGCCACGTGACGTGTGAGAGGTAAATCAAACCTTGAAGGACATTGATGCCCCCCACCAAACACAGGAGACTATATGAAATAATAATAATATTAACGAAAGGTTTATTACTATTTACAAGACATTTCTATCCTTTTGAAAGAAGAAAAACTGCAAAGCATCAGCACAGACAGTTTGGAGAACCCAGTTAGACTGACCCAGAGACTTCAATCATGACACACCATTTTGAATTTTCTGCCTTTAAAGACCTACACATTTTTTTCTGACTTTTTACTAAGATTTTGGCATTTCTGCTTCCGTTTTGACAAAGTCTGTGATTGCACGTCCCTGACTTCATTCTTTCTTCCTTGATCTCACAGAGGCACAGTGGTGCAGTGGTCGGTACTGGTGCTGTACAGCTCAGGTCACCTTTTAGGCCACAATAATCAGTCCACAATAGTTGGCAGATGCTTCCCTAGCTCTCATGGACACCTTAAAGACAACTGCACCTTTAAAATCCAGTCAAATCTAGTTCAGTTAGTCCTTACCCATTGACCAGTTTGCCAAGTTTGGCAAATACTGCAAATATTTCCATGATTTCGGGGAATTCACAGCGAAGCAAACTGGGCAATGTTCACTCATCACTATTCCTGTTGCATAATCCACAAACCAGGTATCCAGTCTTATGCTCATAATGTCCCAAACACAAATGTTTTTTTTTTTCCTTTGAATGGTTTAAACAATTTCCAGAGAATATACTCATGCATGATAGTGAAGCACATACAAACAGTAATGATTTTTTGAACTGGAGATTCATATCATTCATTCATTTTTCAGGAGTCCTGCCCAGTAACAACTCATTCATTGGCTACTTTGATGCAAGATAATGATTGGAAAGAGATAATACAGTTACAGTATTAAAAGTTAAAGAAAAGCAAGTGCAAATATTATCAGGAGGAAAGTAAGCCATTTGGGCATATCCAAAATGATTTAACAAGCAACTCTATTCACCAGTGCAGTTTCACAAACCGCCATTGAATAATCTTGAAGAACTGAAGTTATGTATGAGTAAGCCCAATTCCTGGCCAGTAAATAAGACAGTAGAAGTCTTCAATTCAAAGTCTCAACCTCGTTTGAGCACACTTCACTGAGGATTTTCCAGAAGTGATTTATTTTTAATAATACTCCATTTTAGCAAAAATACAGATACTTTGAATGTTGTGAACATATGACTAAGTGCCTAACATTTGGATATAAAACCATTTTGAAAAAAAATATATTTATATACACAGTGGTGTGAAAAACTATTTGCCCCCTTCCTGATTTCTTATTCTTTTGCATGTTTGTCACACAAAATGTTTCTGATCATCAAACACATTTAACCATTAGTCAAATATAACACAAGTAAACACAAAATGCAGTTTTTAAATGATGGTTTTTATTATTTAGGGAGAAAAAAAAATCCAAACCTACATGGCAGCCCTGTGTGAAAAAGTAATTGCCCCATGAACCTAATAACTGGTTGGGCCACCCTTAGCAGCAATAACTGCAATCAAGGGTTTGCGATAACTTGCAATGAGTCTTTACAGCTCTGGAGGAATTTTGGCCCACTCATCTTTGCAGAATTGTTGTAATTCAGCTTTATTTGAGGGTTTTCTAGCATGAACCGCCTTTTTAAGGTCATGCCATAGCATCTCAATTGGATTCAGGTCAGGACTTTGACTAGGCCACTCCAAAGTCTTCATTTTGTTTTTCTTCAGCCATTCAGAGGTGGATTTGCTGGTGTGTTTTGGGTCATTGTCCTGTTGCAGCACCCAAGATCGCTTCAGCTTGAGTTGACGAACAGATGGCCGGACATTCTCCTTCAGGATTTTTTGGTAGACAGTAGAATTCATGGTTCCATCTATCACAGCAAGCCTTCCAGGTCCTGAAGCAGCAAAACAACCCCAGACCATCACACTACCACCACCATATTTTACTGTTGGTATGATGTTCTTTTTCTGAAATGCTGTGTTCCTTTTACACCAGATGTAACGGACATTTGCCTTCCAAAAGTTCAACTTTTGTCTCATCAGTCCACAAGGTATTTTCCCAAAAATCTTGGCAATCATTGAGATGTTTCTTAGCAATATTGAGACGAGCCCTAATGTTCTTTTGCTTAACAGTGGTTTGCGCCTTGGAAATCTGCCATGCAGGCCGTTTTGCCCAGTCTCTTTCTTATGGTGGAGTCGTGAACACTGACCTTAATTGAGGCAAGTGAGGCCTGCAGTTCTTTAGACGTTGTCCTGGGGTCTTTGTGACCTCTTGGATGAGTCGCTCTGCGCTCTTGGGGTAATTTTGGTCGGCCGGCCACTCCTGGGAAGGTTCACCACTGTTCCATGTTTTTGCCATTTGTGGATAATGGCTCTCACTGTGGTTCGCTGGAGTCCCAAAGCTTTAGAAATGGCTTTATAACCTTTACCAGACTGATAGATCTCAATTACTTCTGTTCTCATTTGTTCCTGAATTTCTTTGGATCTTGGCATGATGTCTAGCTTTTGAGGTGCTTTTGGTCTACTTCTCTGTGTCAGGCAGCTCCTATTTAAGTGATTTCTTGATTGAAACAAGTGTGGCAGTAATCAGGCCTGGGGTGGCTACGAAATTGAACTCAGGTGTGATACACCACAGTTAGGTTATTTTTAACAAGGGGCAATTCCTTTTCACACAAGGCCATGTAGGTTTGGATTTTTTCTCCCTAAATAATAAAACCATCATTTAAAAACTGCATTTTGTGTTTACTTGTGTTATATTTGACTAATGGTTAAATGTGTTTGATGATCAGAAACATTTTGTGTGACAAACATGCAAAAGAATAAGAAATCAGGAAGGGGACAAATAGTTTTTCACACCACTGTATATATATATATATATATATATATATATATATATATACACACACAGTGCATCACTTTTTCCACATTTTGTTATGTTACAGCCTTATTTCAAAATGGTTTAAATTCATTTTTTTCCTCAGAATTCTACACACAACACCCCATAATGACAACATGGAAAAAGTTTACTTAAGGTTTTTGCAAATTTATTAAAAATAAAAAAAATGAGGAATCACATGTACATAAGTATTCACAGCCTTTGCTCAATACTTTGTCGATGCACCTTTGGCAGCAATTACAGTCTCAAGTCTTTTTGAATATGATGCCACAAGCTTGGCACACCTATCCTTGGCCAGTTTCGCCCATCCCTCTTTTCATCACCTCTCAAGCTCCATCAGGTTGGATGGGAAGCGTCAGTGCACAGCCATTTTAAGATCTCTCCAGAGATGTTCAATCAGATTCAAGTCTGGGCTCTGGCGGGGCACTCAAGGACATTCACGGAGTTGTCCTGAAGCCACTCCTTTGATATCTTGGCTGTGTGCTTAGGGTCGTTGTCCTGGTGAAAGATGAACTGTCGCCCCAGTCTGAGGTCAAGAGCGCTGTGGAGCAGGTTTTCATCCAGGATGTCTCTGTACATTGCTGCAGTCATCTTTCCCTTTATCCTGACTAGTCTCCCAGTTCCTGCCGCTGAAAAACATCCCCACAGCATGAGGCTGCCGCCACCTTGCTTCACTGTAGGGATGGTATTGGCCTGTTGATGAGCGGTGCCTGGTTTCCTCCAAACGTGACGGCTGGCATTCACACCACATAGTTCAATCTTTGTCTCATCAGACCAGAGAATTTTGTTTCTCATGGTCTGAGAGTCCTTCAGGTGCCTTTTGGCAAACTCCAGGCGGGCTGCCATGTTCCTTTTACTAAGAAGTGACTTCCGTCTGGCCACTCTACCATACAGGCCTGATTGGTGGATTGCTGCAGAGATGGTTGTCTTTCTGGAAGGTTCTCCTCTCTCCACAGAGGACCTCTGGAGCTCTGACAGAGTGACCATCGGGTTCCTGATCACCTCCCTGACTAAGGCCCTTCTCCCCCGATCGCTCAGTTTAGATGGCCGGCCAACTCTAGGAAGACTCCTGGTGGTTTCAAACTTCTTCCACTTATGGATGATGGAGGCCACTGTGCTCACTGGGACCTTCAAAGCAGCAGAAATTTTTCTGTAACCTTCCCCAGATTTGTGCCTCGAGACAATCCTGTCTCGGAGGTCTACAGACAATTCCTTTGACTTCATGCTTGGTTTGTGCTCTGACATGAACTGTCAACTGTGGGACCTTAAATAGACAGGTGTGTGCCTTTCCAAATCATGTCCAATCAACTGAATTTACCACAGGTGGACTCCAATTAAGCTGCAGAAACATCTCAAGGATGATCAGGGGAAACAGGATGCACCTGAGCTCAATTTGGAGCTTCATGGCAAAGGCTGTGAATACTTATGTACATGTGCTTTCTAAATTTTTTTATTTTTAATAAATTTGCAAAAACCTCAAGTAAACTTTTTCACGTTGTCATTATGGGGTGTTGTGTGTAGAATTCTAAGGAAAAAAATGAATTTAATCCATTTTGGAATAAGGCTGTAACATAACGCATTGTGGAAAAAGTGATGCGCTGTGAATACTTTCCGGATGCATTGTATATATACAATACAATACAATGTAAATTTATATATATATATATATATATATATATATATATAATGTATACAGTATATACATACACAATTTATTTTTGTATAGCCCAAAATCACAAAAGGAGTGCCACAAAAACAGGTCCTCTGTTTTGACAGCTTCCTAGCCTTGACTCGGTAAGAATACAAGAAAAAACTCCCATAAAAACCCTTGCAGGGAAAAAAAATGGAAGAACCTTTGAGAAAGGCAATTCAGATAGAGACCCCTTTCCAAGTAGGTTGGGCATGCAGTGGGTGTCAAAAAAAGTAGTCAATACAATACATAGAACAGAGCACAGTAATCCTCAATACAGTACAATACTACATTAGTAATATTACAAGTACAGAGAAAATTGCAAGAATATTTGATATCACATAACATTCAGATTTGTTCAGAGTCAAGGAGACCTCGGCCATCAAGCTGCTTCCCCCTACTGGCCAATCCACAGCTGAGTTAGTGCTGGGCAGCTAATCTGAAGAATGGATCCTTCTTCCCGATGATTCCACATTTGAGTACAGAAGAGAGTATTGAGAAGAGAAACAGAATGTGTGAGGTTTAGTAACAAATTATACTGTAACTATCATATTACTTATGTTTTAGTGCTAATGACTAACACCAGAGATGCAGTATGCACAGTTATTCAGCAGCTCTAGTCTGGGTATGCTAAACTGAAGTAGTGAGTCTTCAGCTGCGATTTCAAACCTGAGACAGAAGAGGCATCTCTTATAGTAGCAGACCCATTCCACAGTTTAGGGGCCCTGTAACTAAAAGTTTGACCTCCCACTGTTATTTTATTAATCCTTGGAATCATAAGCAGACCAGCATCTTGAAATCTTAATGTGCGTTCTGTTATATAAGAAATGATAAGTTCAGATAAGTAAGCTGGACCTTGGCTATTTAAGGCTTTATATGTTAAAAGTATGATTTTGAAATCTGCCCTAAACTTAACTGGGAGGCAGTGTAAGGATTTAAGAACTGGAGTTATGTGTTCGTATTCTCTTGTTCTTGTAATAATGCTTGCAGCAGCATTTTGGATTAACTGGAAGCTATATTAAGAACAGTTTGAACATCGAGTGAATGCCGGATTACAGTAGTCAATCCTTCTAGAAATAAATGCATTAATTAAATTCTTAGTATCCCACTTATCTAGAAACATGATTTAGACAATTTTGTAATGTGCGATTTAAATCACAAAGATAACTCCTAGTTTGTGGGCTGATTCAGTAAGATTAATGGTGAATCCAACTGAGTTACATGATGACAAAATGCTGTTGCGACCAGAACCATTCCCTCCAATAATTAACATCTCTGTTTTGTCTGTGTTTAAAGACAAGTTCTCATACATCCAGTCCTTTAATTCACTAACACAACTAATTAAAGACAAAATCAATATATATATATATATATATATATATATATATATATATATATATATATATATATATTTAATGGCCACTTTGTGTGATGTGGTTTGCTGATGTACAATTTGGGGTCTTATTTTAGCCCTTTGTATCAGGAATTTTGTTATCTCTATTCTCGGATCACATTTTTTCATGGCCATCACTTGAAACAATGAGAAGTGAGTAACAGATAAAATACTTGTATGTTTTTTTTAAATAAAATTACAGTTTATTGAAGACGTTTGAATGTGACTTTTTTTTTTTTTTTTTTACTCTCTTCCTTACAGACCTCTATGCAGCATGGGTTGCCCCAACTCTTGGCTCGAACCTGCTTGTTCAGTTTTGGCCTAATTCTGTTGGAGTGTTGCCTTCTAATTGTTCCCTGCCACAGCACGTAAACAATATTAAAGAAATCAGTTTTGAAAGTCATCATGGGAATGCACAGGCTACGAGCCATTCTGGGTTTAGTACTCATGTGGATCATTCCAAGTGGTGTGTGAGTGACCAGGGTGCCTACACATGGATTTGTGTCGGTGATATCAATCGAAACCGTGGGGAAGAGCACAGGGGAGGTGGGACAGTCTGCTTGAATGACCAGGAAGTATGGAAGTCATATAGACAGTTAGTAGTCAAATATGAGGACTGTGCAGATGGCTGTAAATTATAAGGGAAACTGGCTTATCGAAATGGAAATAATCCAAAGTGATGATCAAGTATGTGAGACAAGGGGAAACGTAAGTATGAATACAAACACTTTCAAGGCAAAGTGGGTTAGGTACAAGGAGACATTAAAGAAGAATTTTCAACTTAGTTTTTAAATGATGAGGTGCTAGTCTGTTGAACATTAACTACAGTACAACCTTTTAAGTTTGCGTTGTTTGTAAAATATAGCTAGGGCTTTATCCTCACTGCTCTGACTGTGTGTATTGAGAAGCAATATTTTCAGAAAAGCAAGGACTTTTGAAAACTTTTTTTCTCCTTCACCGGACTTTCTCTGATGTGTACATTCATAAGACTCTTTAAATGCACTTTATAAATGGTAGAAATATTGTCATTGTAGTGTGTGTTAAGTGAGTTGTTTTTTTCTCTCATGGGGGAATAGAGGCTGTTTTTCAGGTGTTGCAATTTTATTTTTTTCAGGTAAGATTGTCAAAAATTGAATAAAAATTGATTTACACCGAAGTTTACTTCATTTCAAACAGTAACTGTTGCCCTTGTAAATTACTTTAAGCAAATTCTAAGGAACAATTGTTTAGCTTTGTTTTCCAAACTTGATGTCAGCCTCCTCATAAAGTAAAACAAGAAGGTAGCAGGTAATTGTAGCTAATTGGAGAGTTAAGCACCTCTGCAGCCTGAAAAAAAAGAAACTAGAGAATAAAGAAGTCAAGTCCTTCCATTAGCCAGTTCAGTTGTGCGGGCCGGAGACCATCACAGCAGCACTGAGTTCAAAGTAGGAACTAAAACTGGAAGGGGTGCTAAACCATTGCAATTTTGTAAAAACAGTTAAACCAAAAATGTGTATCATATCTTTGAATGAAGTTGATCAGAGTTAAAAAAAAAAAAAACATTGAGCCTAGTCATTCAGGTGGAAATCAAATGTTCTCCCCATGCCTGGTTAGTAACAGGCAAGCAGTGCTTCTACATATGTCCTGTAGCCTTTTTCAGTAAATAGTTGGTAAAACACTACTTGCTAAAAGCATGATGTCATGGCACAAACACAAACTACAGTACATCCATACATTTTATGAACCCAAATTTTTCCACAGCAGAATCAGAGGGGAGAGTGGGGCAAATTCTGGTAGCACAGGACATAAGGTAGTAACAAAACCAGAAGAAGGCATCCCTCAACTGTCAGAATAACTCGCTCTCAATGGGCCAATTCAGTGTCACACAATATGCTTTTCTCTGGAATGAGGGAGAAAACCAGCCACATTTTCATATATTAATACTTTGAAAATTTTGCCACATTTATGAGTTATTAGATATTTGGTTTGGTTTTAAGGTATGTTTTGTGTTCAGTTTTATTCTTTTTTTTAATATATGAAACTCTTTGTACACTTAATTAAATTTGATAACAAACATTCTTGTTAACATTAAAAATCTTTGGGGACAGTGACAAACTGAAGAAGCAGTCTGCAGAAATTATTTAAGCTGGAACATGGGTGGAATTTTCTTGTATTATTTTAAATAATGATAAAGTCCTGGATCACTAAAATAAAAATATTTACTTGAATCCTCAATTTTCTTTCTGCTGATACCTTGACGGTTGAATTCTGCACGTCTGCATAATTAAAGCACCTGAAATATTTCTGATTTCCCACAATCTGTCTATTAATATTAGAGTGTGTTTCTTTTTCTTCACTTAGTGCTAATCCATCTGTTCTTGTGGCATCAATTGAAGAGAGCTGGCTCACCAGCAAAATTAGTTCATATTAGTTTTGAAATGGAAGAAGCTTCTGGACCCTAAAGTCATGCAAGTCTTCTTTTCTGATTGTCAATTTAAGGAAGCATGCATATGTAAAGTTATATTACATTTAGGCCAGGGTCTACATAACTGCAAAGTGAAAAATACACTTGAAAGTTATTAAAGGTCTGTAAAGTTTCTGCCATTTTATAGGAAGTTAATACTAAAGTAAAGGAAAGCATAACTTTAAAAGTATTTTCATATTTTAAAGTGCATGGTCAATAATACTGTCTCTTCTCTATTGATACTGCATAAGAATTTTTACCCTGTTATTCTTGTATAATAATGTCATTTGACCTTTCTTTATTCCAAATGCTAAAACAGTACTTGAACCATTTGGCTGAAGTATAACCATACATACAGTATTTCAGACGTTATTCAAATATGATCAGTTTAACTACTTGATAGGTCAATAGGATAAGTGACTAATTCAGCACTAAAAGAACCCTCAAGTGCTACATAAGTGATGGAAATCAAGTATAGAATACCTAAAAAATAACTCTTAGAGTCATTAACAAGTTTAAAACATTGGCTCAAGGCAACCGCCTCATTGTACTATCTAGATACTGTATTTATATATTTTCCTTTTTAAAATAATTTTAAAAAATCACTTAAACATTTACAACAAAAAGTGATCAAATTAAGTCTAATAGTTCTGCATCATGTATAACAGCAGTCAAAAATATAAAAATTATACATTTTACTTTTATGTAGCCCCATCTGAAAAAGTCAGATTGTGCCAAATTGGCAGTTTAGAAGGGAAAAATGAAGACAGGGAATGCCAGCGGTTCAATGTTGTTGACAAATCACTAATACATTGGTAGAAAAGCAAAATTCTTTGATTTTGGGAGATTTGTTACATTTGTATGGTATTATAAAATACAGTAGTTCACTCTTTCTAAGCAGCACAACTAGTACATATGAAAGGAGTAGCATACATATAAACTGCCAATTGCCATGAAATGCTTTGGCGCATCACATCATTTTCTGAAAGACTACTCTCTGCACAAGACACCATGAGGGTGGGGAGGAGGAGGCTGGTTGGGGGGGTCCCTTAACCTACACTAAATGTTTTTGGGTTACAGGAGAAACCTCAGATGATACATTTTCGTGCAATCAAACACATGAGGGGTTGAAAAACAAACTTCTTTCAAAATGAGCTACCATCAAATCAACATGAGTAGGATGTGATTAAAAACTGTTAAAACTGGCTTATCTCAGTAACCACAACAGCTAACCAGTAGGAGTGGGTGATATAGGCTAAAGATGTAATGTTAATGCTAGGCTTGCTATAAAATCAAGAAATTTGATTTTATATGAATAAATGCAACAAATAACAAGATCGGGGTATTTATTTTTGGCTTCCTCCATATTATAATTTTAACATGGAATGTTTAAAATGCAATTAAAAGAAATAATACATATCTCTTTCTGAAATCAAAAATGAATTCAAGTCATGAAAATGGGTTACAAACATTGTTGTTAGTGTTGTCACAAAGGGCAGAAATCAGGTCCAGTTAGGCATTTATTATTTTCCTTTGTTTTTATTTTCTTCAGTGACAGCCCTGTTATGTTCTATCTTTAATATGAATCTCATTATAGTATTGTTTGGTGGCACTGTGCATAGAGTTCCAGACCCAGAGTCTCATACTCACTTGTAGTCTGTGTGGAATTTGTATGTTGTCCCTGTATCTGCATGT
The DNA here is from genome assembly GCF_016835505.1 of Polypterus senegalus. Classification (NCBI taxonomy): domain Eukaryota; kingdom Metazoa; phylum Chordata; class Cladistia; order Polypteriformes; family Polypteridae; genus Polypterus; species Polypterus senegalus. Next base: position 68,624,953 of record NC_053164.1, on the reverse strand, counting down.
TTTTTTTTATTTTTATTTTTTTTTTGTCTGGGTACTCCAGATTACCTTCAAAACCACCAAAGACATGCTGGTTAGATTGACTGATGATTCCAAATTGGCCCCAATTGGCAATTCTTGTCTAATCTTGGTTATTGATTTTTTGCAACCAAAACGGAATTACCTGTGTAAATGAAAAATTCACATGTTAGGATATAAGCAACATTTTTGCAGTTGCTGCCAATTATGAGCTTATGCTGTCACTCTCCTACAAATAAATGTAGCTTGAGCGCTGATAATTTTCTTCAGATGTGTTTGGATTATTTGATTATCTCAGGAATAATAAACACCTTTTTGCCACATTATTTAACTATAAGAATCACCAGTAGACTGCCTCTTGACAGGTGTATTTTCCCTCTTTATTCCAAAAGGTTATTTTAGAGATATTCATGTATTTCTTAACTAATAACTACATTAAGTGATATTGTGTGGTTAGATATTCCACATTACAAATAAGAAATGATTTTCTTGGTATTCTGTTTACTCTGTGTGCACAATAATGGGATCAGAGTACCCCATCCCTCCATGAATTTCATTTCTCAAACACAACCATTATCAATTGCTGGTAAAATTTTCAAAATTTTGCCCTTTTAATTTTGAAAGACCTGGGTCACGTTTATGTTACGCATCCTTCAAAACCGCCCCATGCTCATTTCTGATAATTCCTTACAAGAAAAGATTAACGTTTGGAGCCCTTGAGTTTATCTCATTGTGAAAATTGTTAATTGTTTTTTCAAAGTTCTCTTTGGTTTGGGTACTCGGGAAGCACTAAGTAATTGACAAATTAAAGAAGGAAATAACATGTTTGGATATTTAAGAAAACATAAAGTATAGCGCCAATGAAAACAAATGAAATCCATTGATTAGATGGTCAAGTATACAGTAATACTAAGTTTATTAATTTGAACACAGCTCGCATTAAACTATTACAGACAGCCTGGCGCGCTGCATCATGCATTCCTGCTAAGAATTAGACGCTCTATTGCACTTTAGTCCTAAGTATGCAGCTTCCAAAGCAGATATTTACAGTATTTAGTGTCCACCTTTGATGTCATTAGCTGATAAATGTTCAATGCAAATAATGCACCTGCACTTGTAAATGTCTGTTTACTGCAGAAAGACAATTTCTCCAAACCACTTTTGAGGAATAAAGGTTTTGTGTCTTTGCAAAAAGTGCTAAACTTTAAGCAGCTTAATTTTTGATATCTTCAATTACAAGTGATTGTGCATACGACTTAGTTTAAAACAGAGCTTTGAAATGAATAGTGTCCTTGAATTTGATTGCTAATCCTTCAGATCAGAGATGATAGACACAGGGCATCTACATTTCATATCCACTGATATTCTGTAAGTAGATTCACATTAGGCTCTGAAGCCAAAAATGAAGAATGCCTATCATGCAGATGTTTACTGAAATACTCACTAAAGCATTCAAATCCATATTGTGCAAAATAGTTTTGGGTTAATTATCATTAATGTAATGGACTGCCATTCCATAAGGGATGGCTTCATACCTGGTAGTCACTGCTGCCTGATTAGGCTCCAGCTTCGCAGAACTTTGAGTTGGACGAGAGTGTTAAAAATGGATGGATGATTGTATTAGTCATATCACCCAGCCCTACTAAATGTAGGCAACTTTTTTTTTTTTTTTTAGGATTTTGGTGATCTCAGCAGCCAAAACCCAAAATCTAATCAACCCAACAATTAAAATATCACTGAATGATATGTGAGGTCTCTGTATTATTTTTCTACCGGATACTGATCAGACTACTTTTAGGAGTTAGATATTTACAATATATTTACAGGAAATGTACACATTATTTACAAAGGCAAGGATGTGCAAAAGTCAACTGGTCTGTCAATTTTCACATGACCACTCCTGCGTTCCTAAGTTCCACTGTTCTCAATTCAGCACTTTTTCCATTTTTTAATTGTAAACACTTGTCATCTTCTCCTTTTTTTTTTTTTTTTTAAAGTACAACCATGTTCTTTTTATTCTACAACGGTGCTATAAAGAGTACTGGTTTTTAGTTTGGCCTCTTTCTTTCACTTTCCATGTCCTTCAGCATCCTGCCATCCTCGTTGCCATTATGTCACGTTACTGCCACTGCTACTATGGGGGGACACCACCAGCACAGTACCACCAGGCCCAGCTGCCGTCCCCAGGGTCACACCCACACCTAGGCTGTTGCGGCGTTCACAGTGTGCCTTGTGCCTCATGAAACTGTCCCGCCACATGAACTTTTTCCCACAAAGATCACAGTTGTATGGCTTAAGACCAGTGTGCGTCTTCATGTGTTCAGTTAGGTGATGCTTCATCTTGAACTTTTTACTGCAAACAGGACAGTCAAATGGACGCAAATTCAGATGCATGTTTACATGCCTGTCTCGCATGCTTCTGTGAGTGAAAGTCTTGCCGCAGTGGCACATGAAAATCTTGCCACTGTCTGAAGCATGTGGGGAGATTTGAACTGCACCATGCTCAGAGTTTACACTTTGTACTCCACTGCTGCCCCCAGAAGAAGATGACGTGGCTGAGGAAGATGCACCTACAAGTTGCAGTCCTGCTACTGCAGAGCTAACAGCAAGCTGTGCATGATGGTACACAACAATCTGATTACCCTGCATGTCAATTGGCAGCAAGGATCGCTGTGAATTTAGTTGTATACCAGGGCCTGTGCTCCTGCCAGAACCAGTTTCACTATTGGTTTCACCAACTCCTCCTAAATGATGGCTCAAATCCTCCATGCTGTTGCTTCCTGAAGCTGTACCTCCAGTCATACCTGTTCCACTCTCAAATTGAATATAATCCTCTGAAGACTCACAGAAGTTTACCTGGAGAAAACAAGACATGCAGACAGCGATCAAATAATAAATCAAAAACAATCAGACTTAAGTTTATTAAATGTCCTGTATAATTAGATGCTATTCTGGTTACTTCACTTACCTGTTCATCCATCATAGTAGTTCTATGTTGCATTCCTGACGTTGGTTTGGGTGGATCCTGAATATCAATCCCAGATAGGGTCCTCACATTTGAAATACTTAAAGTACGTTCCCTTTCAGCTTCAAAATTGAATGCCGGCCCTGATCCAGCACCATTCCGAATCTCCACAGGGTCTTCATCGTCCTCACAAGTTAAAAGCAGGTCCTCTAAGGGGGGTCGTTCTTTCTTTACCAAGACCCATTGCTTCCGAGGCATGATACTTGGTTGAATGTATGCAGGTCGTTTTAGTCCTGTGCTAGCGTTGAATGAACAGCTGCCACTATCACTAACCGTGTCCTCCATATCATTTTCATCCCCCAGACTCAAGTCTGTTTCCTCCCGTTCTCTTTGTCCCTCCACTTCCATCTTTCGGCGCCGCATTATACGTCCCGATTTCTTTCTAGAGCTGACAGGTTGATAGATTATCTCTTCTTCATCGAGGAAATTTTCTTCTCCAGGACGTGCGTAGCGTCCTGAATCACGATCCAAGGATACAGTTGCAGTTCCTCCACTTGCTGCTGTTCCATCAGACATACAGCCACCAGTGGTGACACCATTCCCTGCATTGGTAGAACCACTTGAGCCTGCCTCCCTGGGGCTAAAGTAATTGGTACTGCTCGGAGACTGATTTTCACTGGCTCTGCTAGAGCAGTGGCCAAGTCGGTTGCTGGTATGGCTATTACCAGAGGAGTCTACGCTGCCTGTGCTACTGCTGTGTGAACTCTGGCTGTTTGCACCACTCCCCACTGTCCGGCTTTCCCGTAGCAATTCTGAGCACTTGTCAACAACATGCCACATCTGCAGCACGCTGCCTACAGTCAAGTAGTTCACAATTTCATCCGTCAGCATAGTCAGCTTTCCAGTGTAAGCAGAACCTAATACACTCTCAAAGGCAAATGGATCCATCACTGATGGCAGGACCACAGAGCTCACATTCTTCAGAAGAACCTAAGAATAATATGAGGCACAAATCAGTTTTTGAGTTAACCTTTTATTCATGCCTAAATATTAAACATGCATGTCCTGGACACATTTCAGTGATGACTTCATCTTGAAGATAGCTTGCAAAAAGTGCTTTACTTTATTAAACATGTGACTATATGACAACTGAAAATCCCAGATGACCCCAAAATAACTTACTATTTGATTTTACAGAGTAGGATTGTTTGCTTTGTAAAGCAATGTGTAAAAGATGAAAGGCATTATATCAAGTAAACTCTGACTAACAAATCATAGAGTAAATTAGTGCTGAACTTAGCTTTAAAGATGCTCTGAGAAATATTAGAATTTTATAAACAGAACTGTTACTTAGCTGAAGACCATAGATGGAATGGATATCATGAATAAACTTCTTCTTCCAGCTGCTCCCATTAGGGGTTGCCACAGCGGATCATCTTCTTGAATATCTTTCTGTCCTCTATGTCTTGTTCTGTTATACCCATCACCTGCATGTCCTCTCTCACCACATCCATAAACCTTCTCTTAGGCCTTCCTCTTTTCCTCTTCCCTGGCAGCTCTACCCTTAACATCCTTATCCCAATATACCCAGCATCTCTCCTCTGTACTTGTCCAAACCAACACAATCTCGCCTCTCTGACTTTGTCTCCCAACCATCCAACTTCAGCTGACCCTCTAATGTACTCGTTTCTAATCCTGTCCATCCTTGTCACACCCAGTGTAAATCTTAACATCTTTAACTCTGCTACCTCCAGCTCTGTCTCCTGCTTTCTGGTCAGTGCCACCGTCTCCAACCCATATTCAATAATCAGATTGGAACTCTGGTTTTGTTTGGTGTTGTTGCTGCACCTGCTTTGTTTCAAAAGATCTATAAGACAGAAGTGTCAGTTTATACTAGTTTTGTTAGTTAATTTCTGTTTTGAATAATGAAAATATTAACAAATGAAAATGCAGGTAAGTGCAGCATTTGTAATAAAAAAAAAATAGGACCGGACTTCATTTTGCATGCCAGTTGTGTCATGTTTATGAAAATTCTTAAATCATATATTTTTTTATCATTAATATGATTCTAGGCAAATGCATGGAGAAAGCTCACTAAGCTTTTCTATCAATTACAATAGTTTTACACATTTTCACAGTTGCATTTAAACACCTCCATAATTCTGACCTCCGTCAACCCCTCAGTCTTTTATCTTCAGGTTTTCCAAGATATTCCATCATTTTTACTTTGTCAGGACGTAACCATAATATTTTGACTTTGTAAAGAATGTTCTGATGATACAACCTGGTAATGGGGCTACCGTAAAATACACAATAGCTCATTTCTGTTGAGCATTATAGTGATACAGTGTGTTTAAATGCACAGAAATGTATGCCCAGTGCTCATATATTTTTTGATTATTCTGGTTTCCTTCTATACCACAAAGAGGTACATATTAAGTAAATTCTTATTCTGGCAAAATGAATGGGAATGGGAATGTGGATGTGAGTGTGCCCTGAATGGGAAAAATATGATTTTGTACTTCTATGGACTGACTTACCAGTGACATTTGGTTCTTGCTCAGTTCTACCTGAATGTACACTGGGCTCCTAAAGGTCTATAAAATTAATCTGTGACTAATTGGATAGATAGGTGATTGATTTATTGGCTATATATTATTCCACACTTTTCTTCAAATGATTTAAAGCAATCACAATCATTGTGCATTACTATCATAAGAAATATCAGTATTACTGTCTGCCCAAAAAGATATAAGAAATAAGAAGTTATTTTCAGTTTGTTGTTAACTACCCCCAAGTTAAAAAAAAAAAAAAAGATTCCTTCTAAAAAGGTTCAATCCATTGGATTCTTATGTAGCTGATCATTGAAAGTACTGGGGACAGAATGCTCTGTGGAGCACAGCACTTAAAATGTACAGTATCATTTTGACTACCAGCTTTGAAATTAATGTAAGTAGACTGCTTTGCTTTTGCTCCGTTTGTTTTTCCAAAAACAATCTTACAGTTTATATACATTCTGTATCATGTACACTGGTAGTGATAGTGGGTACAGTGACATTTCTAAGATGAAGCAGATTTTGTGCAATACACTTACCTGGTCATGGAAGTATGGTGAGGATGCTGCCAGGACACATTTATGAGCTCTGAACACTTGGCCCTGCACATGGATAGAAAGGTCACAGAGTTTACCCTCTAGTCTCTGCTGATTTAGACAATCCAGCAAAGCCACTGGCACCTCAGGGAATTCCACATGTATCAATGCACCACTGCTGCTGCTGCTTGCCTGCCCTCGGTCCTTGGCACATTTATTATGTTGAGTAGTTTGGCAATGACTGGTGCTACTACAGCTGGAGGATGATTGCTCCATCATCAGCATGGTGGGAAGGACCTACATACAAAAAACATTTAAGTTAGGATAGCTCAGATAAAGAAAATGTTACTGCAAAAAACACTCACTATAATTGTGAGTATAGTATAAATAAAGCAAATGGCATCAATTGGCACTTCATAAAGAAAACCAGCAGTACACACATAGCAAAAAGTACTTGCCATACCTGTTGCTACTCTTGTTTGCCTATTCCTACACCTACAGAGATAAACATTTTGGAGTTGCAATACACTTGCTTAGAGATTTAACAGAACTTGGGGATATGCAGCCCGCACTGTGTTCTGTATCATGCTGGTGTGTCAACTGCAAACAGCCCACTCTTATTCTATAGTGGGTTACTACATTAATTGTATATAGCCCACACTTCATTCTATATCATGCTACTGTAACAATTCTAATAGAATGTTTTCCTCACCCACAGACCAAAGTAATGGTCCTAATCCCCAGAATAGAGCAAAACATGCAAACAGAAAAGCAGGCTTGATAAGATTTAATCTTTATTATTTAAATAGTTAGTACCACAAATGAAAGCAAGCAGAGTGTGGCAATCCACACAATACAACCTGAATCATCCTCCAGTTCTCGGTTTGTCTTCTCTTGTCTAATTAGCTCATTTTTCTGATCTTATGTAGTTATCCTTGGACATATTCTTGCCCCCTTAAGACTGTCTTTTGCCTTTTATCTGTGGCTTATAATTGTAATTCCTGTCCCCCTTTCCAGAGGCTCATCAAATCTAAATTCCTGTCTCCAAAGGGAATGATAAAGAATAACATGTTTCTGACATCAGAACTGGAATAATGAAGTGTGTTTGTGTAGCTTTAAATGTGTGTGGTGTCATGTTGTAGCAAAGCAGTTTTCTAAATCATAAACCAGGGGTGCCCAACTCTAACCCTTGAGAGCCAGAGTGGCTGCAGGTTTTCATTCTAACCGTTTTCTTAATTAGTGATCTGTTTTTGCAGCTAATTAATTTCTTTTGAATTAATTTTAATTAAACTTGTTTTTTAAGAAATGTTTCCCTGGATTTCTTCATTGTTCTTCTGAATTGCTTCATTTCTTTCCTTAAATGGCACCCAAACAGAAATAAAATTTGAAGTGAGTGAGCCAACAGAAGACCATCTAAGTCAAGCCTCAAACTCCAACCAGTTGCTAAATGAGGCGCTAAGTCTTGTCATTAATTAAACCCGTTCTTTAATTCCATGGCTTGTTACTGCTCTTACTGTGCAATAGCAGAAATTTTGGAAATTGTGGATTTTTTCTTTTCTAAGAGTAGATCAGCATTCCTGAGATCTTCACCTTTTGTTTATTTTCAGATATTGTATGATGCTCACAGTTTGCTGGTCCTGTTTTGGCTAATTTTGTATCTCATTATTGTTTGGCTACTAGTTAAGGAAAAAGAAACAATTGAGGGGTCTGAGTCCTCAAGAGCAAGTCAAATAAAATTAATTCAAAAGGAGTTAATTAGCAACAAAAGCAGGTCACTAATTAAGAAAAGGGTTAGAATGAAAACCTGCAGCCACTGTGGCCCCTCAGGACTGGAGTTGGGCACCCCTGCCATAAACGGTGTACTTGCTTTGTCATAGCAATTCTTATCAGTAAAACACTTATAGACAAGTAACACTGCAGCATTCCCAAAACTCTGGACTCACAATGCTTCAGAATCTTTGACACACTTCATATAAGTTCATTATCAAAATATTCAGGCAGTTTTACCTAAATACAAAAGCAAATACAAAGAATTTACATTTGCTTTATGATGTATTCCATTTTAGCATAGAAAAGGAAAAGTTTTTGGAAAAGTCCATAAGTTACTTATGTCACTTCAAGAAAAGCTTTGTTCCTTCTTCCTTCACCTGCTTAGTCAATTTCAATGTAATTGCAACAGATCTGTTAGCGGGAAGGAATCATTTTCAGGATGGGACACCAGACCACTGCAGAGCCCAGTCATACACACTCTGACATAGTGGCACTTTTAGATTTGATTTGATTTAGAGTCACCACGTGTTACGGGATTCAGAAAGAAAAGTGAATTACCCTAAGGGAACAGGAACAGACACAAGGAGATTATGCAGACTCCACACAAACAGCAACTGGGCACAGGATTTGCATCTCAGACTCTCTGTATCTGTGAGTCAGGAGTTCTAAACCACTGAAAGAATGTGCTGCAGAATACATATCTTATAACTTATAACTTTTTGTATAGTGCCTTTCAAAATTGTAGCCTATTCAAAAGTACTTTAAATACAGATATATAGACCTATTTTTCACAATTATTTACACATAGCTTTAATGTTAACTTTCATAATATAAACATTTAACAATACTGAGAAGAAATGTTGTATACCATTAAATACAGACCCTTTTTATAAAAGGAAGATCAAATCGGGACACTTACAGTAAAAGAAATCTTAAAACAGAGAAACATTCTGAACAAATTATTCAGTAATTTACCATTTCAAATTTACCTTTACAGGGGTTATGTCATCTTGTATATTTTTATATATTTACCACTGTTACATATTGTTGTGGTGTGGGATTTTGCATATAACTTGATACATGTTTTGTATGTATTTATAATTTAGGCAAACCAATGTAATTTAGTGGTACTTTGGTGAGAGGTATTCGTGTTTGAACCTTTTTTTTTTACTGTCTCTTTGTAATTTTATGACAGGAGTTGGGGGAATGTGTCTTAAACCAGTTTAATGAGTATTTCTCTGCTAAAGTCTTTCAACCCCCCTGCAAGGAAACCAGGATGTTTAACATGTGGTTTTGGGGCAGGAGATAAGATGTTCTATTTCACCCATTGGTCTGAGGTATGGCTGTCTGGATTTGCCGTAGGGGTTGGACAGAAAACCTATAAATTTGCTTGCTCAACCACATTCTGTCTCTCTAACCAACATATGATGAAGAAGCATCTCTTTTGCTAACTTGTGATGATGAAGACAACACAATGAAGAGCACAGCTTCAGCCATATTGAACAGACATACGGCTGAAAGCTGAGCACCAACGATGCCTTAACTAGAGACATTTTAAGTAACTACAAGTCTGTGTGCCACCTGAATTACACATCACCATTTTATCAGGTTGTATGGTTGCCAATATTCAAGTGTACTTTGCATTTTGTTATTATTTATGAATATTATCAGTAATACATTATTTTATGTGTAACTTAACTCCTGCTTGTCTTTTTACTACATCTAATTGCCTGAGGTTATAGATATAGAAGGGAAGGTGGGGATAAGTTATATACAGTGGTAAGTCTGTGAGATTAGGCATTCTAAGGCTACATATTAATAATACAATAGGGGAAAGTAGAGCAATATATATATTACTCTACCAAGATAAATCAATTGGCGTAGTCGGCAGGATTTTGGGGTAACCAAGTTTTGCACCCTGTTTGCAAATACTGTTTTGATGTATGTGCTTGTTTATGCATGTGAATTTTAGGGCACCTAGTGTACAAATGCGGTGGAAGTAAAACTTTGTTTGGTTGCTGAATTGAATATAACCAACAAAGTGTAGAGACTTCATGTGTGTCACAAGGACACCCGCATGTTTGTTAGTACTGGTGGTAGTGAGTCCCTAATTAAAGTGCTAGGGAGTAGTGAAAGACGCGTGCGTCATTCATACGGCATTTAAGGGGTTAAAGTGCTAGGGAGTGATGGGACATGCATTGTCATTCATACGGTACTTATTCGTTTAGGATCTTTGTGTATGTATGTGTATGTTTGCTTACAGGGGCAAAAGTAGGCCAACCCATAATGAATTTGGCAAATTGTATTAGAGTAAATTGTAGACTTAGAAATGCCTAAGTTCATTTTAAAGTCAGCCATCTTCCAGTGGAGTGGCAGAGGGAAGCAGGCTAAAGCTAGGAAACCTGTAGTCCAGGTAGAGAAAGCAGAAGCTCAGCTGAGTGTGCCACAAAATGGAAGGGCGCTGGAAGGATTAAAAGCAAGAAAACAGAGATCACTTGGGCGTATTACTCGCACTATAACATGGCGTAAGCACAAAGCCGAAATGTGCTTACGCACAGAAAAATCAGATGCAGGAATCTGCGTACTCCAACTTCCACGTTCTTCCACTACATAAATCCCGATCAGCGTGAAAAGTAACGCTCGTGCACGCGCATTATGTAACGCCCCCAATTCCTCCCAGAATTACGCCTCTTTGAATATGCAAATCAATATAAATCACCCTTAAGCTCAGCCTTCTGTGAAAAGACAATGGGAAAAGCACGGGCGAAAGAATTTCAGCGAATACCAAGTGGAGGCAAAGGAAAAACATACTATTTGTTCAAATAAACTGTGGTATAATCAACAAAAGGAAGTTGATCGAGTGACATAGCGTGTTGGAGAAACTTGAAAGCTCACGTTCACAAAATCGCACAGTGCCGGAAATAAAAAAGAAGTCACATATCAAAGTCGCCATGAAAAGGCGAGTTGTAGCCCACTGTCTGAGTGTCATATGAAAGCTTATTAGGGTACAGAGAAAAAAATGGCACACAGTGAGGAAAAAGCACAAAATGTCAACTTCAATCTCAAAATTTCCACTATAATCATGTAGTTTATTTTGTCATTAAAGTAGAACATTATAAACTTCATCTTAAAATCGTTTAATTAACCAGTTTCTCAAATCACATTGTAATTAAATTAGCACGTTAAATGCTTTGTTTTGTATTTGATCTTCTATGTGCTCTATGTGTGTGAATCACTACTTGCTTCTTAAACCGGCTCTCTTTCTCCAACTGGACACAGAATCCATTACATTCGTGATATTACAGCTCTCTGAATAACTAAAATACTGAGATGTATACGTGATGTCATTTTCATGATGATAGGAGTTAAAGCACGTTATTAAACATGAGTTTCACGGCACAGTGATTGTGTGCGACCTTCGATGAAATAATTTATTGCAGCAGTACTCAAGGGCGGCTCTAGGCTTGTGGTGGCACTGGGCAGAGGAAAAATCAGGGGCTCCTTCGCCCGCCAATGTCAGTAAGGTAGCTTATGCACGGTGGATGGCCACGTCCGTTGCAGACACTGCATAGCCGCCTCGTGCTCATGACACAAGCATTTAACTTTTGCCGAAATTTGTCACTGCGTTTTTAGCTGTGTTGTTATTTTTTCTTTCTGTTTTATATTCAATATATATTGGCATAGCCGCCACTGCAGTCCTTGCTTTTTTTTCCCCAAATACCCAATCAGAATTGGGGATTCTTCAAAACGTTTAAGGAACATTGAAATATCTTCGTAGTACATGTTTAATTATTCTACCCTTCACGACACTCCCAGTGAAGAATATAGATTATTTAAATGAAGTTAAAGTTTTATCTGTATAATATAATAAACATATTTTGCTGCATTTCATCTTAAAAATGATATTGTCATCATATGTAAATACGTGCTTTATAAAGTGGCACAGGTTGTGTGTAACTGTAGTGCAAGTTTACAGTGAGGTGATTGTACTTATAAGTACTAACAGTTCTACAAGGAGCAATTGATTGAGTGCGTTTATAGTTCTTGGGATGAAACTGTTTCTGAACCGTGAGGTCCGTACAAGAAAGGCTTTGAAACTTTTTGCCGTGGCTGAGACAGCATGTCCTTGAAGCTGTATACCGATAATTCTCTTTCCGATCAGCTGCTGCTGTGATTCACACCCAGATACAGTGATATAAATACTCCGAGTGTTGTAGTGAGAGTAATATGGAAAAAGATGATCCGCTCTGGCAACTCCTAACGGGAGCAGCTGAAAGAAGATGGTGCAGTGAGAGTAACAACGCTAAAGCAGTTATGGTATTTGGAATACTATGGCTATTCCCTGGACCATTAT